>NC_133534.1:123512019-123817129 GCF_048544455.1 Silene latifolia
TAGAATCCTAGCCTAGCATTTACTTCGGCATTTATATTATTTGGCATATTATTATTATTATTATTATTATTATTATTATTTCTGGAACAAATGAATAAAAAATTAATTAGTTAAGAAACTATTCTGATTTTCTTTTGTTATTCTTGTCGAATTTCAAATGCAAATGCAAATGTCCTTCTATTTACATTTAAAATAATGGGTTGTATCCTGTGAAGGATTGCCTACATATTCATTTAAAAATGAAATCAAACCCTTGCGCGTAGTTCGAATAAATGTAAAAGAATAATTGTTCTAAGCAAGAGCTTGTAGTGAACTAGAAAATAAGCATGAGCTTTACATACTCCTAAAATACAACTCAATTTATTTGATGATATAAGGATGTCGAAATGTCAAAATGCAAGAGCAACGTGACATAAGCTTTCTTTCAGCGGGCCAGGGGCCATTTTTATTTCGTGTCGCATGAGCGGCACGTAAGTATTAGACGAGGCGCGTTTTTTTGTCCCATACTAGGCATAATATCGTTTCAGTGGGTCAAGGTTAGTTGGGTTCTCAAACACATTCCCGTCTAGGTCTGTAATCCTAACCGCACCCCCCGAGAGTATGGACTTGACTAAGAAAGGTCCGGCCCGGTTGGGTTTAAACTTTCCACGTGGATCGACAGATAGTAGAGCTCTGACTGATTTGAGCACCAAGTCTCCATCTTTGATGTTTCTGGGCTTAACCCGTTTATTGAAGGCTCGTTTATACGTGCCTGATATGTTTGCACATTATGCAATACGCGCAACCTTCGTTCATCCAAGAGGATGAGTTCTTCATATCTATCTCTCTTCCAATCGGCTTCTGGAATTTGACTTTCAAGCAGAATGCGTAAAGACGGGATTTCTAGTTCAACTGGTTGTACAGCTTCCAAGCCGTAAGTCAAGTAGAAAGGAGTAGCCCCAGTGGGTGTCCTGACTGATGTGCGATAAACCCGTAATGCGAATGGTATTTTGCTGGGCCAATCGCGATAATTGTCGATCATTTTCTTGAGAATAGTGACGACATTCTTTTTAGCTGCCTCTACCGCGCCATTACTTTGAGGCCTGTAAGGCAAAGAATGGTGGTGTTTGATCTTGTATTTGGCTAGCAATTGCTCAGTCTCAGCCTGGAAATGTGATCCATTGTCACTGGTGATCTCATGTGGGCAACCATATCGACAGATGATATTGGTTTGTATGAACTTTGCCACGTTCTTGGCGGTGAGACTAGTGTAAAATGCTGCTTCGACCCATTTGGTAAAATAGTCGATAACTACCAAAATGAAACAGTGACCTCCTATTCCGCCTGGAGTGATTTTCCCAATGATGTCGATTTCCCAAGCAGAAAACGGCCAAGGAGATGTCATGGTGTAAAGTAGTGAAGGAGGGATGTGTTGCACATTCCCGAAGATTTGGTAGTTATGGCAATGTTTGACGTATTTGATACAGTCTGACTCCATCGTGGTCCAGTAATATCCTAGACGCGTGAATTTCTTTGCCATCATAGGTCTACTCATGTGAGGACCACATTCTCCATCATGAACTTCTTCCATCACTTTTTGTGCCTGTGAATGATAAAGGCAACGCAAGACTACACCAAGAGGTGTTCTTTTGTACAATTCTCCCTACATGAGGAGGTATTGAGAGGCTAGTAGGCGTATAGCACGTTGTCCCCTCTTATCCATATCTGGCGGATATGTACCATTGAGCTTGAAGTTTAGAATGGCTTGAAAACAAGGTTCCCCTGGATTTTCTTCCTCATCTGTAATTTTGTGTACATAGGCTCGTTCTGACCGCCATTCGATGCATAAAGGCATTTCTACCATGTTGTCTGGCATATTAATCAAAGATGCAAGTTTTGCCAGAGCGTCTGCAAATTGATTCTCTTCGCGAGGTAGGTGTAGATAAGTGACCTGATCAAAGAACTGGGCAACCTGATCTATCCTAGCCTAATAGGGCGCTAGGCTTTCACTTCGAATTTTCTAAGATCCCGTAATTTAGTTGATGATCAAGGATGAGTCTCCATGAACTCGAAGATTCTTGATGCCTAAACTAAATGCTGCTTGTAGTCCAATGTGACAAGCTTCATATTCTGCTGCGTTATTTGTCACCTCGAAGTCGAGTTTGACAGATAGTGGTGTATGCTCACCTTCAGGAGAAATGAGCAACACTTATATTCCAAATCCTCTTAAATTCGATGCTCCATCGAAATAAAGATCCCAGGAGTCTACAATGGTTTGTAGTATGTCCTTGTCTAGAAATGACCACGTGTCCATTGCTTGGGTGTCATTGATAGGATTATCTGCGAAGAATTCGGCAACGGCGCGCCCCTTTATAAGCTTCAGAGGTACATATTTGAGGTCGAACTCTGAGAGCATTAAGGTCCATCTTGCCAATCGACCATTGAGGACGAGTTTCTCGAAGAGGTACTTGAGGAGATCCATTTTGGAATACAACTTGACAGAGTAGCTAAGCATGTAGTGGTGTAGGTTCTTTGTTGCCCACACAAGAGTGAGGCATGTCTTTTTGAGAGGTTTATACTTGCACTCATACTCCAAGAACTTCTTACTAAGGTTGTAGATAGCTCTTTTTTCTTTCCCCACAGTTTGTGCGAGCATAGCCCCCATGGCTGTTTCGGTCACTGTGAGATATAAACCAAGAGGTTGATCTCGTTGAGGAGGCATGAGCATTGGTGGCTTGGCTAGTATCTCCTTAATTCTGTCAAATGCCTTTTGGCAGTCATCGTCCCATATAGTATAATCCGTTTTCTTGAGCTTTTTGAAAATGGGTTTGCAGATCATAGTAAGCTTCGATATGAATCGGCTTATATATTGCACCTTGCCTAGAAATCCTCTAACCTCCTTCAGTGTTTGGGGTTGTGGCATTTTGATTAGAGCCTTGATCTTGGATGGATCAATTTGTATTCCTCTTTGACTGACGACGTATCCCAGAAGTTTGCCTGATGTTACTCCGAATGCACACTTCTGAGGATTGAGCCTCATGTTGTATTTTCGCAGTCTTAGGAAGAATTTGCGAAGGTTATCAATGTGCCCCTTCCTATCTTTGGACTTGAAAATCATATCATCGATGTATACTTCTACTTCTTTATGCATCATGTCGTGTAGCAATATGGTTGCAGTTCGTTGATATGTAGCTCCCGCATTGATTAGCTTGAATGACATAACAGTATAGCAGTAGGTGCCCCATTGAGTGACGAAGGCTGTCTTATGCATGTCTTCTATGGCCATTTTGATATGATTATACCCCGCATATCCGTCCCTGAAGGATAATAACGCGTGATCTGCTGTATTATCTACCAATATATCGATGTGCGGTAGAGGGAAGTCGTCCTTGGGACTTGCTTTGTTTAAATCTCTAAAATCAACACAAACTCGGATTCGCCCATCCTTTTTGGGTACGGGTACTACGTTAGCCACCCAGTCTGAATACTCGGAAACTTTGATGAACCCGGCCTTGAATTGTTTATCGACTTCTTCTTTGATTTTAAGAGCCCATTCGGTCCTCATTCGGTGTAGCTTCTGCTTTACAGGTTTGAAACCTGGTTTGATTGGAATTATGTGTTCTGTAATATCCCTGTCGATTCCTGGCATGTCTTAGTAGGACCAAGCCAAAACATCCTTGAACTCGTGTAGAAGCTCTATGTAATTGGCCCTTTCAGTTGGGTTTAAGGTCGTCCCTATCCTAAGTTCTTGGGGTTCTAGTTCGGTTCCTACATTGATGGGTTCGGTGTTCTCTATAACTGGTGCCCCTTCTCCCTCTTGTAATATTTCTTTAGCTATGTAGGGTGGTAGTTCGACTGAGTCTGGGTCAGGATCATCCTCATTATCATCGTAAATAGAATTGCATTCAGAATAACACAAAGAGTAAGCAGAATCTGATTTATTCATATTAAATTTTGAAAAGAGTTGAAACAAAGAAGCCATCTGTTCAGTAGTCAGTGGCGGTAAAGGGACAGCTGCTGGGGCATTTCCCGAGCTACTGTTACTACTCGATGCTATGCTAGGAGAAACACGGGAAATGGGAGTGACGACAGGAGGAGATTCTCTAGGGACTTCTCTAGACTTAGACTCTGATTCCGACTCCGACTCCGACTCTGACTCGAATTCGTTGTCGTCAGGTTCTCCTTTGAACATCTCTCCTTCTCCAGTGGTGACTTTCAAGAGCTTTCCTTGGTTGTTCGTCCACTTGATCGACTTTCTTCATCCTTTCTGCTGATTCGAACTGGTTTTGGTGATTAATGCTGCGGGGTTGAAATGGTCATCCTAAAGTATCATGGTAATGATCTCATCCTGTGTAGCTCTAACGAATCGGTCCTCCCCAAACAGAAGATTAACAACCTGTTCGTCTAAGCAAGGTGCTTGACGAGGCTTGACAGTAGGAACCGTTTCTGAAGGAATGAAGTAGCAATCGTGGAAGACCTCGATTCCAGCTAGTTACATTCCTTTGTAGTGCTAAGGTTCGGGAAACCCATGAAAATGTTCTTGATTTATTCCCTTCTCTAACGAAGTATCCGTTTAGGGTTGGGAGATATGGTCACATTTGGATCCCATTATTTTTACGGTTTTGAAACTAAGTGAGCATCTCCAAAGCTTCTTCCTTTATGGGTTCGTATCCCAATCCCAATGGTATCCTTTGAGAAATCCCCTCTTTGTATGGTGCGATGGCATTTTTCTTTGCAGGATTCAGTGGCATTCCCAGGAAGTATCCCTGAGACTTGAGTATGTGGTTGACCACTAAATTGGAGTATGGATCGAAGTATAGAGATGCCAGTTCGCTCTCTAAAAGGTTTATGCTATGAAAGACACCAAGCTCGTATACTGGATCTGTGACTACTTGGTTGCTCGACATTTTCTCTATTACAGCTTTGATAGGTGACGAAGTGATCGTCACTACTTTGCCATCTAGTGGAATCTTGATTTTCTGGTGCAAGGTGGATGTTACTGCTTTGGAAGCGTGAATCCAAGGCCTTCCCAGAAGTATATTGATACCCGTCGTTGTGAGTACCAAAGATAAAATTTATAATCTCCTATTAAGACTAACTTAGGCTAGTGGTAACAGGGTCGAACCACAAGGAGGCAGTTGTAAATTCTAGTTGATTTATATTCAGTCAAAGGTAACAATAGTGGGGGTTGGTTTGAATTGGTCTACAGCTAAAAGTGAATAAAGGTAATAAACTAAATAAACGATTTAAACAGATAAAAGAACGGTACTAGGATGGTCGGTTCATTATAGCTTTGGCGGCAGCAAACTAAGTCGGTCTGAATCAAACACAGGTAAGGCGGGAGATAAAGAGATCCTCTCGGTCCACTCTTAACAAATAACATCTTTCGATCTGGCTATAGGTCCCTAATATCACTAATACTAACTTTCGTTCTGAAAAGTGACTAATGGTCTAAACTATACCTATCTTTCGATCTTAGCACAGTTTAGTCGATTTAGTTGATGGTCAAATAACTTTCCCTATCTTTCGATCTAATAGGTCAGTTATAAATTAGGTATCTAACTGGTCGCATGCATTCGATTTGTTAAATACAACATTAAAACAACTAAAACGAATATAAAACCCTACGAGGTCAGTCGATCGACCTACCATGTCAGTCGATCGACCAACACGCGAGACAGTCCGTATATGATCTATTGCCGCCTATGCCATAAATCGCCTACATCCTAGCACGAACTATTTAGCTACTCATGATGAAAGTGATAACAACAATAATGCTAGGGCAATAAGGTACTGAATTCATGATTAAAGCGGTAAAACAAATAATTAACATGCAATAATAAAGATGGTTTCGGGAAGCTATCTAGCAATTCTAATCTAATAACGAAAGAGATGAATTGAATTAGGGCAGAAGAATACCAAGATTAGCAGAAGAATGATAGAGAACAAAAGCCAAAATTCCAATCCTTACAATATTCCAAACCCTAATAAACTTAATGTAAAACTGAATATGAACTTGGGTCAAAACTAAGATGCCTAAACTGAATGTTTGTGTTACGTTATATAGCAAAATAAGCGTAACAATTATTCCAAAACCTAGACTTCACGGTCTTCAAGATTCACGGTCTTTTAATTCACGTCTGGAATAGCAATCTGGTCGATCGACTGATAAGGCTAGTCGATCGACCGCTCCTCAGCAAACAGTAGCTTCTGGAACCCGAACAATGGTCGATCGACTGAGGGTGATAGTCGATCGACCTCTTGAGCTGCTACTTAACTTCTTAAAACACGTGGACTTTGTCTTTTGAGCCTTGAACTGCGCACGAAGCTCGTTCCTTAAGTAATTCCTTTACGTCATTTGCAATGCAGATTACTCGGGGACGGATTTGGCTTGATTTCCCGCTGAATTCTTCACATTTCTGCAATAATGTACAAAATACGGAAGTAGACGGAAATAGGGAGAAATGTAGCATAAACTACAAGAATGAGCTCTGAAATGCGTGTAAAATGGGATGTAAAACATCATATAAAAAACACGCATCAAACTTCCCCAAACCAAACCCTTGCTTGTCCCCAAGCAAGAACTAGACTCGATCTAATGACCTAATGGAACGAGTTCAATCTCAGAGCGAAATGCAAACTGTTAAACCTAAACAAATTTAATGCACAACCAACAATCAACTAGCAAATGAATCATGCAAACGAGTTATGACGCCGTCAAAGACACGCTGAACCATCAACTGTAGAGACTTATCGAATTGGACTCTCACGGATCGCTCAAACCACTCAATAAGTACAGGTGATTATATGTAAGATAGAAAGAATTAATTTTGTAGTGACTCTCACCTAACTACGACCTATGAAAACATGCCAGCAATAAAATATGAAAATGATCTCTATGACCGTACATATGCATTCCAACCAAACAGATGACCAATGACACATGCCGAGGTATATATGGGATATGTGAGGTATGGGTAAGAAGAGGCGAAACATTTTATGGTAAAGTGGAGGTACAGGTGATCAAGCTAGTACCAAAATGGAACCAAGTGGCAACATCCAACTTCTTGCTCATAATCAAATAGAACGGTGCTATAGCAAGCACAAATCTCACAAATCTCCAAACTAACAAATCAATAAACTCCCCATAGGATATAAATGAATCATGGGAGCAAAAATCGCCAAAAGATAAGGATTAAATTATGCGAATTGACTTTTTCCTTTTTCTCTTTCTTTCGAACTTCAGTCGATCGACTAAATTGGGCAGTCGATCGACTGCTTTGAACAGTACAGAACTTCTTTTTTTTTTCATTTCTTTTTCATTTTTTTCCTCTTCTTTTCTTCCCTCCTTTATTTCATTTCCCAACCATCATCTCAACAGAGCATATGCCACCAAAAACGAGTAACAACCCCAAGAACACGGACTACTAGCTTGACAAAGGACAGGCTAAATGTAGGATGTAGTAAATGGGACAAAAAAGGATATTTTTGGCAGTGTGGAGTTTATGGGCAAAATGAATAAAGGGAAACCTCTACCACATGTGTCAACAGACCACAAACCGAATGCATACAGGTATTAAGTAGATCAAACTCATAATTATGCAAATTAAGGAAACATGTCTCATAAGGAGTACTACTCACATTCCTACATAAACCGGTCATAGATGTCACCAGTTATAGGCTCTAAATCTCAGAAATATGATGTAGGTTGCCAATTTTCAAAGTCAAGTTTCAAGTTCAGCAAGAATGTAACGAAAACTCGTAGATATGCATTTACGATTCTACTAATAACATGTTAATCTAGCAAGGCTCAAGCAAAACAGGTGCAAATGCAAAATCATCATAGAAATACTACCGTTCCGACTCGACCTATATGCTAAAATAAACGTGCATTTTATGGAAATTTTTGAAATTTTTCAATTTTTTTTTTTTTTTTTTTTTTTTTTTTTTTTTTTTTTGAAATTTTGTATATATAAGAGAAATGAAATGAGACAATGCAAAACAAAATTAAACGTGAATGCAAGCAAATGATATGGGACGCAAAACCCTTCCCCAAACCAAATCGCACAATGTCCCCATTGTGCAAGATCATATGATGAAGAAAAGAGAAATGGGAATTTGCGAGAGAGGAAATAAATACGACATGAAGTAAAGAAATCAGGAACTCACAAGACTTTAAGCGCAAAGGAAACCTCCCCAAACCAGCGTGAGCTAGGAGGTTTCAGTAGCTAGCAGTGCTACCATGAGTGCCTGAAAGACAGACAAAAACCACGCATAAAACCGAGAAAGACCATAATGAGGCGGTAAAATTGTGTACAAATGAGAAAATCAGAAGAAATAAATAAAACGACGGAAGATAAAGTGGATTAGGAAACTCCCTCAAGTCCGCAAATCGACAAAACACAGCAGGGGAGAGGTCGTGAATAAGTACATCAGCATTAGCGGTCGATCGACCCATAGGGGCAGTCGATCGACTAGATGAACAGGAACAGAAGCTCCCGTAAAGCGCAACTCAGTCGATCGACCATGATGGCCAGTCGATCGACTGAAAGTACTGCTGTACTTTTTGTTTCTTCGTATTTGCTCAATGAATTGAGCTTTCAAGCTCTAAATACCTGCAAGTACACAATAATACGCGCCCAAAATTGCGCAAAACCCAGAATAAAGTCTAAAGTGCTTAAAAATCCTAAACAAACAAAATAAAATGCGAAGTTTTCGCGCACACAAAAGCAATGAAAATTGTTCGAAAGCAAATAAAATGAAGTTTATAACGAACTCAATCAACTAATAGTTGATCAAGAAGGACCACGGTATGGCCCAGTTCGTCGGCTTCTGGCTACTAGAGGTAGCCTCAATGGTGCTCATCTTATCAGTTGCACCCTTCTCAGCTTCAACAGTCGGAGAGCTCAATGGATCAACTTCGTCATCTCCCCAATCAAGGACTCCCTTGGAATCGTCGGAATCCAAATCAGCCCATCTCACCTTGGCTGGCTCATCTTCCACTTCCTCATCAATCCCATAGCTTAGGCAACCAAGACCTCCTCTTTGAATGATCGGCTTCTTTACAGCTGGCACAACTTGTAGCACTTCCTTCCCCAAACCAGCTCCTGCATTATCTAAAACAACAGATTCTTCCTCCTTCTTGCTCCCAACTCGGGGCGGAGAGGTTAACAGAAGTAGTAATAGGGACAGGCAATTCGGGAAGCACAAAGTACGATTTCTTTCCGAAACCGTGTTACAAGTAACAGGCCACATGGGGTCCTTCTTTTTTAGCAGAGTTGGGCAAAAATGATAGAATGTTTCCCAACTTTGAAGGTCAAAGTTCCGAGCCTACGTCAAAAGCGCACCAAAGCGGTGTGCGAAATGGCCTACCTAGGATGATCGGTATATGGGCATCCTCAGGCATGTCAAGGACAACAAAGTCAACAGGGAAGAAAAACTTCCCTATTTGGACGGGTATGTCCTCTAGGACTCCTATAGGCTCGACCGCAGATCGGTCGGCCATCTGAACTGTCATGTCTGTGATAGCAAAACGGGTCAACTTAAGCTTCCTAGCTAAACTCAAAGGCATGACGCTTATGCTAGCCCCTAAGTTACACAATGCCTTCTCAATTGAGAAGGTACCTATTTTGCAAGGAACAGAAAAACTACCCGGATCCTCTAACTTATGGGGCGCAGTGTGAGACAGATAAGAACAAGGCTCCTTAGTAAGTGCGACAGTGTGCACTGTTTCAAGAGACCGCTTTTTGGACAAAAGTTGTTTCATAAATTTAGTATAAGCGGGCACTTGGTTAACTAACTCAAGGAAGGGGACTTGTACATTCAGACTACGAATAACTTTTTCAAACTTACTAAAAGATACCTGTTCCTTCGTCGGCACGAGTCTCTCCGGATATGGAAAATGTAAGGAGTACCTTAGCCCTCTCCTCTAAATCGCGTGTGCCGGTATCCTTGGACTTAGGCTGAAAGTCCGTCACCTTCTCTTTGTTGAAGCTAGACCCCTCCTCAGACCGTCTCAAATGAGAACCATTAACCGTCATTGGGTCGAACTTCGGGACCGGATCGACCCATCAAGCATTCGGGTTCCCTTTCAAAATTTTCGGGACCGTGGTACCCCGAAACAAGTGGTCTCATGATTATTTGGCATTAAAGGACGAAATTCTTCAGCATCAGCAGCGATCTCAGTCGATCGACCATTGTCCTCGTCGATCGATCGAGATGCACGATTAAGCTCTGTAACCCGTGCTTCGATCGATCGACTAGGTATATCGTCGATCGATCGATATACCCTGTAGATTTACTTTTCTTTGATTTATTCGTTGAAGCTTTCTTTTGACTTGTTTCTGGCTCATTTTTTTCAACAGTGTCCTCGACCATGGCAGGTCCCTCCAGAGTGGACCCACTCCTCAAAGTGATGGCATTTAGGGTCTCCTTTTGTTCAGGTTGAGTCGGCAAATGTCCGGGAGCTCGAGTGTTACTTTTGCTAGCCAATTGAGCAATTTGGCTCTCTAGTAGCTTCATCCCGGCCTCTCTTGCTTGGGACTCCTTCAGCAACAAGTTCTTCAGCTCGGAGAATTCAGAATTCTGTGATTGTTGCTGCTGCGGCACATGAGGAGGTTTCTCATATTGTTGTTGCTTTTGATGAGGGGGTATATAAGGCTGTTGCTGCGGCGGAGCTTGAGTTGGGTTAAGGACATTTTGGCATCTCCAACTCAAGTTCGGATGGGTATTCGGCTCATAGTAGGTGTTGGTCTGCCTATAGTGTTGAAAGGCAGCACAAGATTCAAAGGGACTAGGCGTTTTTCGAGACATGGCCCTCACCTCCACACCTTTCACGAGGCACGAAAGGACCGTCGACACAAAGCATTGACTTGGTACATCCCACCTTTAGAGGCTCCTCCTAGCTCATACTTGTCAAATCTCGCGAGAAGAGCCTCAAGCGCAGCGACAGAGGAGGATTCAGCAGCTCTCTCCTCCGGTTCCCTCTAGAATTCCCATACTCGGCCTTGTGGGTAGCTAGATCGTCAATGATCTTCCACCCCTTGGTTGCTCCCAAATTTTCAGCGAATCTTCCATTGGGCCGCAACATCCAAAATGGCCCTCGATCGTCGTACAACCCATTGTAGAAATGGTTGCACAAGCTCCACTTTTAGAACCCATGGTGCGGTATGGTTCGCACCAACTTCTTGAATCGGACCCATGCCTCGTGGAAATTCTCATCAGGCCCTTGTTTAAAGCCCGTGATTTGAGCTCTAATAGCAATCGTCCTTGAAGCGGAAAAGTACTTCTTGTAGAATGCTAATGCCAATGAATTCCAATCGGTGATCCCCTGAACGGCTCGGTCCGGATCTCTATACCACTCCCTTGCGCAAAGCATCACGAAGGGAGAAGATGAACATGGTCTCCTTGATCTGGTCTTGGGTCACGCCCGCTGGTGGGGGTATGGAAGCAGCGATCGTCAATAAAGGTCTCCATATGTTTAGTCGCATCTTCATTTGCGGCCCCGAATCGGTTCTTCTCAACCATGCTAATGTAGGAAGGCTTTGGTTCGAACTTCCTGGCATCTCCTGGTAATTCGAACCCCTTATACAAGTTTTCATTTGTCGGCTCAGAATGACTAGCTATACTTGCTTCCTCGGCCATATTTGGAATTTCAGGAGAAGTAACTGTCTCGGTGAAGAAGTGGAAACGGGTGAAGATCGTGGGTCTTCTTGACAGATTGTGCTCGTAATAGCTTGACAGAGTACTCGGCTCTTCCTCTGTCGGTAGTACTTTTTGTGTTCGTCTCAACTCGCGCGAGGATCTTTCAAGCTCGGGGTTCAACGGTACTAATTCTCCACCCCGTGACTGCGCATAAGAAGAAACTACATAAAGAATATAAGAAAAGTTTAAGGAACGGATGTCCCTTAAACTAAGAAAGACTAAAAATAAAAACAACTAAAATTAGGACTATTGCCTCCCAAGAAACGGCGCCAAAATTTGATACCCGTCGTTGTGAGTACCAAAGATAAAATTTAAAATCTCCTATTAAGACTAACCTAGGCTAGTGGTAAATGTGGTCGAACCACAAGGAGGCGGTTGTAAATTCTAGTTGATTTATATTGATCAAAGGTAACAATAGTGGGGGTTGGTTTGAATTGGTCTACAGCTAAAAGTGAATAAAGGTAATAAACTAAATAAACGATTTAAACAGATAAAAGAAGGGTACTAGGATGGTCGGTTCATTATAGCTTTGGCGGCAGCAAACTAAGTCGGTCTGAATCAAACACAGGTAAGGCGGGAGATAAAGAGGTCCTCTCGGTCCACTCTTAACAAATAGCATCTTTCGATCTCGCTATAGGTCCCTAATATCACTAATACTAACTTTCGTTCTGAAAAGTGACTAATGGTCTAAACTATACCTATCTTTCGATCTTAGCACAGTTTAGTCGATTTAGTTGATGGTCAAATAACTTTCCCTATCTTTCGATCTAATGGGTCAGTTATAAATTAGGTATCTAACTGGTCGCATGCATTCGATTTGTTAAATACAACATTAAAACAACTAAAACGAATATAGAACCCTACGAGGCCAGTCGATCGACCTACCATGTCAGTCGATCGACCAACACGCGAGACAGTCCGTATATGATCTATTGCCGCCTATGCCATAAATCACCTACATCCTAGCACAAACTATTTAGCTACTCATGATGAAAGTGATAACAACAATAATGCTAGGGCAATAAGGTACTGAATTCATGATTAAAGCGGTAAAACAAATAATTAACATGCAATAATAAAGATGGTTTCGGAAAGCTATCTAGCAATTCTAATCTAATAACGAAAGAGATGAATTGAATTAGGGTAGAAGAATACCAAGATTAGCAGAAGAATGATAGAGAACAAAAGCCAAAATTCCAATCCTTACAATATTCCAAACCCTAATAAACTTAATGTAAAACTGAATATGAACTTGGGTCAAAACTAAGATGCCTAAACTGAATGTTTGTGTTACGTTATATAGCAAAATAAGCGTAACAATTATTCCAAAACCTAGACTTCACGGGCTTCAAGATTCACGGTCTTTTAATTCACGTCTGGAATAGCAATCTGGTCGATCGACTGATAAGGCTGGTCGATCGACCGCTCCTCAGCAAACAGTAGCTTCTGGAACCCGAACAATGGTCGATCGACTGAGGGTGATAGTCGATCGACCTCTTGAGCTGCTACTTGACTTCTTAAAACACGTGGACTTTGTCTTTTGAGCCTTGAACTGCGCACCAAGCTCGTTCCTTAAGTAATTCCTTTGCGTCATTTGCAATGCAGATTACTCGGGGACGGATTTGGCTTGATTTCCCGCTGAATTCTTCACATTTCTGCAATAATGTACAAAATACGGAAGTAGACGGAAATAGGGAGAAATGTAGCATAAACTACAAGAATGAGCTCTGAAATGCGTGTAAAATGGGATGTAAAACATTATATAAAAAACACGCATCATATATTGAATGATGCTTCGATATCCACTATTTAAAAGTTAACCTTTCGCTCAATCGGCCCTGTGGCTATAGTGAGGTTGATTAATCCTACCACTTTACGTCGTGTTCCATCATATGCCCGAACACCTTGGTTAGTAGGAGTCCAATATGATTCTTTCATGCCTAATTTGTATGCCATCTTTAGTGGTATGACATTGGCTGCGGAGCCATCATCTACCAAAGTCATTGGCACGTTCTTCTTTAAGCATGTGACGGTAATGTACAGAGCTAGGTTGTGACTGGCGCCGAAAGGAGGCAAATCCTCATCTGACAAAGTAACGGGGTTACTTAGCTTAGCTGAATCTTGGAAGACCAAGTTGACTACGTCGTCAGGCATAGAGTTGTGTGCCACATTTAATTTAGCCAAGGCTTGCAGTAAAGCTTGGCGATGAGGAAATGAACTCGCGACTAGTTGCCAGACTGAAAGATCAACCTTTGTCTTCTATAGTTACTTTATCAAGTGGTCAGTAGATGTATCTTCACCATCATTTGGTGTGATGACGTTGGTGTTAGTGACTGGACCATTAGCTACAATCACGATCTCAATCAAAGCCACTATCATTAAGGCTATCATCATCTTCACTTTCTCTTCTTCCTCTCCTCCTCTTTGGTCATCTTCATTCAAGCCTTGGTTTGGGAACACAACGTGCGGTTGCACCCAAGAAGGCCTAGGACCATTAGGATCAATAAACCCTTGTTGTGCCATATAATAATATTGAGGATAAAGGGCCAAATAGTTGTCTTCTTTCCCTCGGTGGATCCTAACGTCCATGTTGCTTATCATACCTATCAATATATCCATGGCCGATGGCGGGCTACTCGGGCGAGGGGGAGGAGGTGCAAAGGGTCGGTAGACATGGGGGTATGGAGGTATCTCCGCATAAGAGGGCCGAACACCATGAAGGAATGGTGGAAATCCAAGGCTTGGACCTTGGGACGGTGGTGGTGCATGGGAAGGAGTAGAAGGTGCCTCCTCACGTCTCCTATGTGGTGGAACCCCAATCCTCTCAATGGGGAGGAGGTAACTCGGCATAGGTGCAAGGTAACTCGACCTAGGTGTGATAGGAGGAAGGTCCCAACAAGGAAGGGTGAATGTAGTGCTTCCCTTGGTGTAGCAATCAATACCTCCCAAATCATTATATTTGCACCATTTGTGATGCCTAAAAATGACCTTCTCATCAAGTAAAGTATCTCCGGGTAGAGCCACATACCTCCCATCATCATTAAACCCCGGACATAAAGCATCGGCCATCCTAGTCACAAGACCACCCATCACAATTCCCTTTGATTTTGTCACACCCCTTGATAGATTACGAAATCAGACAAGTAATTCAAGAGCGGGATTAAAGTTGTACTTTGGCAAACCTTGTACATTCAAATATGACTCAAGAAAAGTCATGTCAAGTTGACTCACACATCCCGTGTCACTTCTACCATGAATAGTCCCCGCTATAAATTGATGCCACATCCTAATAATTGGGTGATGAATGCAAAAGGCATGACACCTCTTAAAACCCTCTAATTCCAACCCGGTGATTGGTCTCCACAAATGTGAGTCCGTGAACCCCACGGGCTTTTCAAGGTCGGTCTCGGGTATCGCAAGCCCAAAACTTTCACCAAAGGTACCCAAATGCATTTGATGGGTCTCATTACACAACCTAAATTCCAAAGACACCCCATATGTCTCTCCTTCAAATACTTTGAGACTAGACTAGAATTTCAACGTGAGGCTAAGATATGTTTCCTCATGCATATTAAATAAAGTCTCAAGACCCATTTCTCTAAATAAGGACTCGGTTTGTCCTTCAATACCAAGTTTATCCAAAGTTTGACGACAAATGTAACGAGTGGGTTCGAACTCCTTACCAAGTAGTTTCAAAAATCGCCTCCGATGCTCATTTTTGATGAATACTACCTCCGGGAAATCATCAAGTTGCTCAATCTCCGGTACTAGTTCCTCTTCTTGCATTTGGAACTCCGGTGGAGCATTAGAATTGCTTCCTTTCCTTCTTTTTGATCCCTTAAAAGTAGTAGCCTTACTCTTGCCCAAAAAATTCATTGTTGTAGTCTTGAAATCCACCAAGTATCACTACCCAAGAATGCTTCAAATTTCCATAAATAAGAGCCAAACAACCTTGAAAATGCCTTACTAGAACACTAAAAGCAATGTAGTGAAGCTAGAAGGCAAAAATCAAACCCGAAAATCAATTGTTGCTCACGGATTTTTGGAGCTCCAATTTTTGAAATGATGAAAATGGGTGATTTTGAGCAAATAGAAGGTTGGAAAGTTGGTTTTTATTGTGTAGAAATGGATTAGAATGATTTTTAGAGTAATTAGATGTTGATTTGGTTGGATTTTATGGTTATTTGGGTGAGTTTTGTGAGTTGAGGTTGATCTTGAAGTTAGAAGATGAAGATGGTAGGTGAGCTTTAAGTGTAGAGTGAAAATGTGGCTGAAAAACAAGAGCATACACGGGTTAGGCTGAACACGGGTGGGGTAGGATTAACCTACCCGTGATACTGAGCAGATTCTGCATTTTGAGGGTGGACCCGCTCCAGATAGGAATAACCCGCTCGGGTTGACTGAGAACCCGCTCCAGACAGAACTGACCCGCTCGGGTTGACAGTAAAGACGAGCGTCTTTCATAAAATCTGCTCGGATTCCTTGTCAGGAACTTTTCTTTCTTGTCTTGTCCTTCAACCCGCTCGGATTTGTCTCGGGATGCGCATCTTTTTTGAAATTTTGACCCAACACCTTTCTCTTGATAACACACTTACTCATAAGCCCAAATTTTCCATTTTCTTCATTTCTTTACCTTTTTCATCTTCTCATTTTCATTAATTTCCTTCAAAAACTCAATTAAAATATGAGATCCCTCCCTTTCATCTCTCATGCAATTAAATGAATGCAAAACTACACTAAATGCATATATACAAATTAATGGTTTTTAAGGGACTCCATCAAACTAAATATTGAAAATTAACAACTTTATAGAAGATTATCACTAGCACTCAAAGCACGTAGAAGTCGATCAAATTCTTAGAAGTGAGAAATAAATAGGCATGGATAACAACACAAGATTATACAATGAAATAATGCCCAAGTAAGAGACCGAACAAGCATATCAAGAGCATCATGACAAAAATCATAAGAGAAATGATGGATGGTAGGAACATGAAATGGGTAGTTGGTTGGCAATTCACTCAACTCATCCTCCAAATAGTCAAAATCACCACATTCAATGCAAGTACTCTCATTATCATCCAAGGTGATTTTAAGGGTGTCTATTTGGGGTTCCCAAATGTCCTCATCATATTCCTCATCCCAACAAGGTCCATTATCAAAGGTGTTGTCGTAACACGGCTCACCAAGTTCAACACACTTGTCTACCTCAAATATGTCATCCTCAAAGGGTTAGTTTTCAATATAGCTCACATCCATATCATTCTCACTTTGCCCATTAACATCAAATTCAATGGAGGTTGATTTCATTGAAACACAAGAAGAGTAGGATGACGGCATCCAAGCATTAGTTTCACAATCAAGAATGTACTCCTCCTCATCATCACTCTCCTCATCTAGCACTCCATCTTCCCAAGGTGGGGTAATTTTGTGGACATAGTAGATTGACTCAAGGTTATATGAAGGTTTCTCATCCTCACAATTCTCATTTTCATCATAGTTTTCCTCAATGAAGTTTTGAAATGTGGCTTTTATCGCTTTCATACCTTCCTTGACACTTTCAAATATGTCATGTATAATTTGCTTGAGACAATGAATGGTCATGAACTCAACAAATTCCAAAAATTCCTCACAACTCATCTCACAAATTCTACCACCACTCAAGTGAAATGCCAAGTTGCGGGTTTCAAGGTTCATGCCATCATAAACAACACAACATGCTTCATAATTTGAAAGAGTAAAACCGTGATGCCAAGCATGAGTCATATAATCTTCAAATCTTGCAACATATTTATCTAATGACTCATTTTCATATTGCCAAAAAGTAAATGTAGACATGATAAACATATGAAATAGAACAAGTACAATAAAACTCACGAAAAAGAAGCACAACTAAAACTAGACAAAAGAACAATTCAAATAAACAACACCGTCCCCGGCAACAGCGCCATTTTGATGGGTGATGTCGTCGGGTCTCCCAATCAAACACATTTATAATTCTCAACAAACAACTAGTTAACGGTAAGTCGAGGTAGATCCATGGGACGGTGGTTACTCAAATTATTCAATCTAATTATGGTTGTGATTGGGGTTGTCACAATTATAATGGGTTGATGATTCTAATCTAATAAAAGCAATAAACAAGCAACAAAAGGAAAGATGTAAACAAATGATTAAAAGTGTTAGGATATCATGGGTTCATAAATAAATCATGGGAGTTGATCATACAAACATGTTCTCAATTATAAGCAAGCAATTATTGTTGTAAAGGAACCGAGTTGGTTTATGTCTTACGGTTCTTACGAAGAGTTGGGTCCCGGAGCCGAATCGATTAGATTGTACAACACCTACAAGTCGACTTACTTTCCCCCTAATCACTTCTATGCATGGTCTAACAAGACTCGAGTTGGTTTATATCTTACAACTCAAGTTGAATAGATAAGAGATGGTTGTAAATGCAAGGATTCATAGGCTTAGTATTTCATCAAACATAACATGTGCATAGGTTGACATCACAACAAGCAAGCAAATTAATTATGTGAACATATTAGATTAAGCATGAATCAATCCCCATGTTGGTTTGCCCTAATTACCTATTAATCCTAGCTAAAAGACTACTCACTCATTATCAAGTTTGACATGCTAACAAGGTCGTCAATCATATTAACAAGGCAAAACATGATGAACAAGTAAGAAAGATTAACAATAATTAAAACTAGGATTAGGAGAATTATGCCTATGGAGATTCCAAAATAATAATGCAAAGAATAATAGAAGTACTTGATGATTGATGGAAGGTTGTCAATCTCCCAATAAACCCAAATGATCTTCTAATTACCCAATAATAAACTTGAATTACTCAATAATAAAGTTGAACAATAATTAAGGAAAGATTAATGTGTGATTTGTGGAAAGATTAAAGAGTAATCTATTCTAATCTACTCCTAATGAAAGCTTAACCTAATCTAAAGAAGGATTGAATTAATCTAATGAAAACTTGATGGTTTGATTATTAAAAATGGGGTATATATAGTGGTGCATCATTAGGTTAAGCAAGGGTATAATAGTAAATTAACAATGCTAATTGTTTGTGGGGAAGCGCACCTCTCAAAAAAAGATGCGGGTCTCCTTTTTGCTAGTCCTTGAAAAATATGCGCGGATCATGGTTCACGTAGCAAGGAAGAACTTCATGTCCAGGAATACGCTCGTCCCAAGCGGAAAACGAGCATCCAGAGCTTCAACCCGAGCGGGTTCGTCAGTATCCTGCTCCAGATAGGCTTGACCCGCGCGGGTTGAGCTGCTATTCCCTTTCTTTTTGCTTTTACGACTAAGATGCCTCTATATACTCTTTATTTCTTCTTTCTTGGTCATCATTCTTGCCTCCTCTTTATACTTACTCCATCAAATATCGCTAACAAGCTTCCAAATATGCACGAAAGACGGGAATTTCCGCCTTATTATCTCCTTCCCTACAAAACATATAAAATGCACTAGGAAAGCAAATAGGAAGGATTTGACGGATAAAATGGTCATGAAATGTTATAGAAGTATGCAAAATAGGTTCAATTAGGGGACTAAATGTGCGCAAATAATGTTCACATCATTTCTCTTCCGAGATGCCACCCTTCCTTTATTCCTCTCTTATTTTCGAGTCTTAATTAAGTCAAGCTAGTGATTGGTCCAGGCGATGACAAAGGTATTAGATCGATTATCCGAGTTATCGTTCCTCAAGAAGGAGTCTTGTTACGCAAGACAATGGCGAAAGATGTCCAAAGTAGATGATTGATCCGTGCCCTTCAATACCATTATGTGTCCCCATCATTCTTTCAATTCTTCTACCTTTGGAACTGATACGCGTTGTCACCCATATTTGGCTAGGGGTTGCGCATACTTAAGAAAAGTCTGTCAAGGTCATCCCTATGTCGCGTCAGTCAGTCCTATATCTGTATTACGTCAGTCCATCAGTCTGCGTCTGTATGAGTCTATATCGCATCAAGTCATGCGTATAAAGCCCACTGAATATGCATAGCGCATTACAAGCACCAAATTTCATGTTTTATACAAATTTTATAAATAAAAGAGCTTTCAAAACTTGTATGTTTCCTTCCTCATTCAAAGTCCATGTGCTAATCGTTTATGTGCTTATGTGCTATGTGCTATTTTTCTGTTAGATTGTTTGTGTGGCTACTAACCATACAGGTGAGTATAAGAAGCAATGCTCGCTCCAACTGGGGGCTTCATCCAACTCTTCAATCTCCCGGTATTAGTCAAGATATTACCTAGAAGTATTCGCAGTGATGCTCAAGGTTTCTTCCATGACGATTAAGGTGTTCCTAATCGTCGATATATTTCCCAGCGAGAGTTCGTTGCCGCTTTCAGCCCACGTATTTATCGGAAAAAGACTTTGCTTGAGACCAACGCGAGCATATTCAACCTCAAGGGTTTTTGCGAGAGTTCACTTGAGAGTGACGCAAGCAGATTCCCCAGCAGTTTCTACCGACGTCCTGTTACCCTCAATATTTTTTTTTTCCTCACGGAGTTCAGCAAAGGTGTCGTTCTCCAGAAGTTCCCAAACCAGAGCCTCCTTCTTTAGGTTTGTAAACCCAAAGTTATGATTCTTACCGCTAGATTCATAGATCCTAAAATAGATACCCTTAGGTTCGTTAACCTTAAAGCTCCCATACCAAATGTTCTTGGGTTCATAAACCCATAAATCCTTTTGAAGTTCTCATACATTTTTTCCTTAGAAAACCTGAACGCGTGCGTTCAAAATGAGAATTAGTAACCCAG
Source organism: Silene latifolia (assembly GCF_048544455.1). Taxonomy (NCBI): domain Eukaryota; kingdom Viridiplantae; phylum Streptophyta; class Magnoliopsida; order Caryophyllales; family Caryophyllaceae; genus Silene; species Silene latifolia. Next base: position 123,532,492 of record NC_133534.1, read on the forward strand.
TAGTTCATAAACTTAACCTTAGGATCCCGTCCTCTTAGGTTCATAAGCCTTTAAGTTTCCATACCCATCCCAATTCCTCTTAGGTTCATAAGCCTTTAAGTTCCCATACGAGCTTGTCCTTTTAGGTTCATAAACGCAGTCCTTTAAGTTCATACACCCTGCTCTTTAGGTTCCCAAACTCCCTAGAGTTCAAACACTCCTACCATTTCTATCCTCTAGGATCACATTCCCTTAGAGTTCCTACACCGAAACCTTGGTTACCACTTAGGTTGACCTTATATTTGGCCTCCTTCTCGTTGATGTTTTCCTTTAAGGCCCCACAAACTAGCACTATCCTTACCTATCCTTTATGTCTTATCCCCAGCTCCTACGCACCTCCAGAAATATCTCAAGAAAGAAATCTCAGGTATGAGTTATTCTTATGAATGGGAGCTTCCATACGTAGTCTAATGGACTTTAAACGACCCTCCCCGGAAGTCGATAGACAATAAAATGTTCTCGACGACAGGTCTTTGGCTCAGACCCCTTGAGCCACCTCGCATGGCCATGTTTTCAGGTTGTAATCTTCGATTGACATGAGAGCTATAATTTGACTTTCGTCTTGTCCAAGCCTCAATCAAAGTGGGGGCTCTGTAGACACCTCGTTTCTGCACCTCCCGTCAAACATCCAGTGATGATTGGACCGCACGTTTAGTATATGTCGCGATTTTATGACGTTTCGTAAATCGGTTAATAAAAGGTAACTCTTACACTTGTTTCTACGCCTTGGTTGTAAATTAGGTGTCATTATGGTCGTTTTGGAAGTAATTAGAGTACATTTAGAGTCCGGGTTAAAAACCGTTTCCATTTTCTAAAACCTTCAATCCCGAGTCAAAAACTAATGTGCTTGTCTACCTAAAGTTAGGATGTCTTAAAATGTTAAGAGTATATCTCATTTAAGTCCCATGTCACTTCTTTAGGCTAAACTTAAGTTTCCATTGCAAAATGTGCATTTTATTTTGCTAAAATATCAACCCGGCCTTTAGGCCTCTTTTTCGAGGTGATAACAATTTTTTTTGGGTCTGGCCTATTTCATGGAAAGTTCTAGATCTTTCTCTTATCTTTCTAATGCCACCAAAATCAACTTACTCCGAATCTTGTAGAGAAAGTTATGCCAAAAATACGACAAGCTGTCAAACACGTTTTCTTGCGCAGAAGAATACTACCCGAGAAAGGACGCACCAAATGATGTGCCCCTTCTGGGGAGCGCAGCTCTTACTGCGCCTTTTCTAAAGACTTTCTTTTTTTCCAAGTTTCCGAGTTTCGACCTAAGTCGGTTGTTTTCGGATCTTTCTTTCCTATTCCTTTCCAAATTTTACCCTTTCCATAAGTCATCCGTGTGATTAGTATAAATAGAGGCCTTTGCCTCACATATTTCTCACGCGAGTGTCCACCTTCTCTTCTCCTTTTGCATTCTAAGACCACGCTCTTGCTTTTCGACGCCTACGTGCTTGCTCCATGCGACCACGTAAGCTCAGATCATTTTGAGTACCAGTCATGTTTGCATGACCGACCAATTTGACCACTACACCTTAGTCAACTCAATCAGTTTGTTCTAAATCCTTTTTCAAGGGCACTTTCATATTTGCATAGATCGAATCGAGTTACCACTAAAAATAGTTAAATCTCGCGACGCTAACTTGTAATTTTGAGGGTGTAAAATCCCAATTTTATGTACTTTATTTCTGTATTATAATTAATCTAAGATTTTATATCATAAATATGCTCAAACCGTTTTCAAAAGTCAAGTTTCAAACCGTTTTAATAAAAACAGCAGCGATATGAAGTCGAGAAGAAACGCATCAACTTATGTGCCTTCTGGAATGGTCGCAGCATCTACTGCGCCTCTTCCAGGGGCTGCTTATCCGTTGCTGCTCTTCTTATTCTTCCTCGTGCCACTGTTTGTTTTCATCTTTTTGTTTTTTCATCTTTATTTCTTCAAACCTTTGCTATTTTCAGTTTCTATTTATTTCATAAAATCCTTTTCAATCTCTTTCGACTAGAATCCCTTATAATTCAATATTTGCGGGTTTTCGTCATCTTATTTGAACCTGGATTTTAAAGGTTCAATTCTCCCATATCGAGTCTTTAGAATTCGTTTTTTGTACATAGTTTTCTTTATTTGATTTCAGTTTATCCAATTTAATTCCGTTTTCAAGTTCAAAGTTTCGACGTTTATAAACCCGAAATCGTATAATTATAATTATGTAAATCGCTGTAATGGTTTATTTAAACTTGTTCTCTAATCTGACTTGTGACGATATTGTTATACATAAACATGTTAAAGCACTTCGATTCGAGTCATACATCAATAATCAACGTAAATTAATCAACGAACAATAACTAACCCATGGGCCTGACTTTCACAGTCAGAACCCATCTCAAGAACAGTCACAACAAGTGATGCGCCTCTTCTAGAGGACGCAATTGTTGCTGCGTCTGTTCTGGGTTGGTTTCTGTCTCTGAACTCTTCTCGTTTTGAGGCAGCTTTTCAAATTAGTATTTTAATCAACTATTATTCAAATTATCACCATAATTCGACATATTTTCCATAATTCATATTTTCCATGTTTTCTATTTTATTTTTATTTCTTTATTTTTATTTTCCGAATTTATTTTATTTCCTATTTATTTTAATTTCCTAATTTCTTCTGTTTTCTTTTATCTCTTTTATTTTATTTTCTTTTCAAATTCTTTTGAGCATGTTTATGATGTAAATTCAAATTTAACAATTGTAACTTATTTATTTGTTCTTTTTTTTATTATCTTGTATGATTTACTTCCTTGACATATTCACGTGTAATGAATCTAACCTCCAACTTCGACTCAATTAATTGCTAAATTGTTTGTCAACTGACTTAGTCTAATCTCTCATGCTAGGTGTAAAATTTGGATGTTGCATTGCATGCATACAATTGATAATATATCGAGTATGAATAACTTCCCTAATCATTAGTAGAGGCCGCTATCGAGGCGGGCGGGATTAGGTGTTCAAATAAACGAGCTTCCTAATACGGACCCTCACCCCCTACTCAAGTTCTCTGTGAACATCTGTGTTCATTGGCATCACGAGAGTCATTCTAGACATAGAATGCTAAGGGTAACGAATTTCTTAGTGTTCATGTCACTACTTTATGTCTTGACATGACATGAAGTACTCGAACGGTTCCAATGTTCCATAAAAATAGGTGGCCACTCCACAAATGCAGGCTTGTCAAACCTTTCACCGATTTCAATGCCTTTCAAATCGGTAACGGCCCATGACGTGCCTCGGCTCTCGCGCCGGAGTTGTGTGGGAGATGTACCGCCGCCTCGAACCAACGCGCGGGTGCGCTCGGCGCGGGTTGCTGTGTCCACATGTTGCTTCTTCATCTACACTTTGACCAACCAATGAAGAAATTTGCGGACAAATAAACCCATATCTGTCAATGTCACATATGCTATAGAAGTACCTATAATATACAAATTAATCTAAATTAGTATCTCAGAGAGCCTTGTTATTCTCATACTCATTATTTCACATTTAAATTCCAAAAGTCTGAGTACTCAGTTACCCAATAAAATCCTGAATGCATGATATGCTAAGTCTTTTCATATTCAGTAGCTGAGTCATGTCATCCTTGGAGAGGAAAACTATTTGCTTATAACCCAAAATATTTTCGCTTAAAGTGAGTGTATATGATTGACGATCATCTATAATACCAACCACTTTGGACATCAATTTTCTGGACTCATATTTATTATTAAGAAGAGTTTTCATAGTACTGTTGGATCTCACCATTGACTCCTTTTGTTTGCTTTTGTCACTCTCTACTTTCTTCGACGTCTCGACATCAAACTTTTTTTGCATTCGACTTTTATACTTCTTTAACCTTGCTCGTTATATCTCATAATTACTCTACATTGGGATCACAAATACGGTATAAGAATATGATTAAACTAAACGAATGTTAATCAGCAAAAAATTAAACTACTGATTTGGGGACCGAAAAACTCTTCCAAGTACAGGAGCATCATCAAGTTGTAAGTAGATAAAACACAATAGAAGAGCATGTACCTCGGGATGTCCAAAAGTGATTAAATTTTTCGGCCATCGAACAAAACATCACATTGCATCACCAACAGTAAAAAATTCATTTGTTGGGACATGTAATTCTGCATCCTCCTTACCCTCCAAGACAACTTCAATTGAAACTCTCACCTTATTTTGCACAAATGCTTGACCATGAGATCTAGAGGCCTGAGTTGGGGACCGAAAAACTCTTCCAAGTGTCACATTGTGCAACCCTATGTCAATCATAGCTAATTGGCATTCAGCTCAATTGAAATAAAAAGCCAAAAATTAAACAATCAAGCCATAGTTATATGAAACTAACACCAAACAATGTACATTATACATATATCCAAACATAATATATCTTCTCAGGTATCTCATCAAACGAATCAGGTTGATCATTTTCGTAACAACTAGCATTTCCACTTTTACAATTTGTCTCTACCTCAGCGTCGTTTATACGATCATTTTTAAAAGGGAAACTGTTTCCATTTTGTTACTTTTTTCGAAGGCACCAGTTGTTCTTTGCTCTACAATAATATCTCTCTTTTTGCATATTTGCAGTTACTTTCTCGGTAATCATTTTGGTTAGTATGTCCAAATACTCTTTGGATACCCTTCACTCCGACGATATGTGCATTTACCAAAATACTGCTTATGCCCCACTACTCCCCCAACACCTCGTACACGACCATAATGCCCATCAGTTTCAAGAGCTTTTCTTCATACATCAACCTTTCTACTAGGAAGAAATTCCCCTTTTCTTAGTTGTTCATTCACGAAATTCTGTAAAATCAAAGAAACATAAAATAAGCAATTTCAAGCAATGAACAATGAAAGTTGTCTAAATAATATTCTTAAGCTCACAATTCTCTCAATAGCAGCATCAGTCTCGGAATTAAGACATTCTCTATTTTTGTTTACTCTTCCTTCTATTCATAAATCACCTCGTCTAATTTTTAGAGTTGATTTACCCCTTTTTTTGGCTTCCAGAGACTTCTTTTCCAATTTTAACCTTACTTTCCGATATCCTCCACGAGACATTCTATGTGGGTATTTATTCTTTTTTTGCCTCTCTACAGCTAGTTCACTGGAAGTCTGTAAAATAATATTTGTATAATTCGTCAAGTCTAAATATATAAGTATTCAAACTATTGGACTTTTGTCAAGAAATTAATACATATATTAACTGAATAACTCACTTGAAATTCATTGGTCATACGCATTGCTTTAAATCTCTTTCATATTTCAGATGTTATTTATTCATATTTTTTAAGTGGATCAGCATCACAGGGCCACTTTCTTTTCTTCAATGGCTTTTTGTACACATACAAAGAAGTCAGCTTTGAATTAAAGTTCGTTCATGTACTGTTTGCAATAGTGATAACTTGCTTCTTCTTTCAAAGTGAAATGTCAAAAATGGTTTGCAGAAAGTAGATTAAACATCACTTCTACCAAAACAAGGCAAAAGAGGACACATGGGAGCAAATAATAAAACAAACATAAGTAATAATAAAATAAACAGCGGAATTTCATTAATTTCTTACTAAGACATCGTCCTAGATCTTTTGTTTCAAGTCAGCCCGTACATGCTTCCATGAGCGAATATCAATTGGCACTTTCGTACGTGCTAACACCCCAATGTAGCTCTTATATTTATCACCAATTTTTTCAATTGCCTCGCCAAGATAATCCTATTTAACTTTAGGCTTTATACCCACATCACGTAAAGCTATTAATTCCTTCATTAACACTACACCTTTGCGCTTTCGTTCTTTCGGAACATTCTCAATATCCGAGTGGGGTGGAGATTGTTCCGGAGAGGACATAACAACTTGCATAACATAAACAATATCCCTTGAGCATAATCATTTGACTATATAAAGATAATTATATATAGAAGTGTGACAGTAGCATAATTTAGGAAAAAGTCCTTATGTGATGTGTAACACCCATGAAATGTGAGGAAAGTTATCCCACATGTAAAGAATAAGGAGATCATGAGAAGCTTATAATAGATTACACCCACCACTTAGTAACAAGACCTTCTCCTTTTGGGCTTAAGTGAGGACAAATAATGGGCCTAAATGGAGTATCCCATCATATTGGGATTGTGTTTCGATGGTGGCGGGTCGGGTCATTACAGGTAATATCAGAGCAATCCTGCGACCGTGTGGTGATCGGAGGCAGTTATTATACACTCCCAGAGGGAGTGTTTATATGCTCTATTGTGATCACCCACCTAGCGGGGGAGGATTTTTGGTAGCGGTTATACTTCCAGACACAATGGGACGTTGTACACCTTAAGTGGGGGAGAATGTAACACCCCATGAAATGTGAGGAAAGTTATCCCACATATAAAGAATAAGGAGATCATGAGAAGCTTATAATAGATTGCACCCACCACTTAGTAACAAGGCCTTCTCCTTTTGGGCTTAAGTGAGGACAAATAATGGGCCCAAATAGAGCATCCCATCGTATTAGGATTGTGTTACGATGGTGGCGGGTCAGGTCGTTACATGATGCACACAGTAGCATAATCATCATTATCATATGACTACATAACATTCAATTCGAAAATTACAGTGAACATATATAAAGAAGTATGACTATATAACATTCAACTCGCAAAATTACACGAAAGTATACACACTTAACAACTTCTGAGTTGATGCATAATAAAGAAAAACTTCTAATTATCCAAGTGTACTATATATTGGTCTTTGGAAGTTCAACCTATAACCCTTCAGCATGATCATCTCGTAGATTAAAATCATCTGCATCGTCAACGGCTAAAGGCAATCCACAAGCAAAAAGAGGCAACTCATCATCCACTTCGTCCATGCCTTCCTAGCCCATAAACTTCTTCTTACCATGAAGAACAATGGACCACTTTTTATCAGCCGGATCTTTAATATAAAATACTTGCTTTTCCTGATTAGCCATTATGAATGGCTCTGTTTGATATCCTTCACGTTTAAAATCTACCAATGTGAACCCCATCTCATCAATGCGAATGCCTCTACGATCAATGATCGGTCCATTTCGTGTTCACAATTAAAGGTGTGGTCGTTGGGTCACGTCCGAATCAAAACACAATTTATAGCTTCACAAACAACTCTACAATTAGTAAAGAGGCAAGTAAAGGTCGGATCCCAAGGGACGGGTATTGAAGTGAGATTTCTACTGCAACTAGTGGTGTCTAAGGGGTGTCACAAATTGGGTTGATGTAGAAGGTCACTAAACTAAAATAGCAATGAAAATAAACAAGCAAGATGAATTAAAGAGGTGTAAACAATTGATTAAAAAGCACTAGGGTGTCATGGGATCATAGGGGAATCATGGGAATTGATCATGCAAACATGTTCTCAAATTATAAGTAAGCAATTATTGTTGTGATGGATTGAGTTGGGTTATATCTTACAATCCTAGGAAAGTTTGGGTCCCGGAGCCGAATCGATTAGATTGTACAACACCTACAAGTCGACTTAATCTTCCCTACTCAACAACATGCATGGTCTAATGAGACTCGAGTTGGGTTATGTCTTACAAGTCTCATTGAAAAGATAGAAGATGATAGTAAATGCAAGGATTCATAGGATTAGCATTTCGTCAAATATAACATGTGCATGAGTTGAGATCAAAACAAGCAAGCAAATAAAACATGAAAGCATATTAATTTAAGCATGAATCATTCCCCATGTTGGTTTCCCTTAATCACCCATTTAACCCTAGCTAAGATACTACTCACTCATTATCATGTTGATCATGCTAGCAAGGTTGTCAATCATACCAACAAAATGAAACATGATGAATAAATGGAAGTAATTATCAATAATTAAAAAGGGATTAAGAGAATTTTACCTACTAGTGATTCCAATAATAAAGCAAAGATAAAAGAAGTACTTGATGCTTGATTGAGAGGTTGTCAATCTCCCAATAATAACTCAAATAATCTTCAATTACCCAAAATAAAGGATGAACAAAAGAGAGATTAAGGAATTAAAACTTGTATTAGAACTTGATTAATTGTTGATTACAATACTAAAGAGAGATTTGATTGATATTAACTACTCTAATTATTGATTAGAAGAACATGCTCCTCTAATTAGACTAATGGGGTATTTATAGTGGAAATTAGGGAGGATGCATTAGGGTTAACTAAGGGCTAAACTAGTAATTACAATTTTTAGATTGAGCAAGGAGGAGCCGATATTTTTCGAAGGAAGGGCTTCTTTCTTTGTAGCTTGGAGAAGAGGAAATCGTGCTGTGCTGGAATCCGGGCGGAATAAGGTCGGGACGGGCGGATTCTGGCGATGGGGTCCGAGCGGATTCGAGGAAATCTGGGCGGATTGTGGAGGTGGAATCCGAGCGGATTAGAGGAAAGCCGCACGGATTCTACAGCTGGAGGATGGCCGGATTGGGGACAATCCGCACGGATTGTCACTCAGCAAGAAATATTCTTCTTTTCTTCCCTTTTCTTCATAAATTCCTTGGGGATTTCCTTGGGAACTCAAGGATCCTTTCTCAACATTGCTCTTCTACTATCATATGTACAAAGGCCTTCTAATCTTGTCTCTCCTTGATGCTTGGTCATTGGATTCGATCAATTTAGTCTCGTTTTGCCATGAAAATGCAAGATTCTTACTCCTTTCCTACCAAGGGATCAAAATCTCAAAGAATATGCAAAACAAAGAACTAAAGATAAGAAATGACCCAAATATGCACTAAAAAGCATGGGAACAAGGCTAATTCGGGGGCTAAATATGCGCTAATTATGGTCACATCAAATATCCCCAAACCGAACCTTTGCTCATCCCGAGTAAAGAGGTGACAAAGACTAGGACCAATACTAACCTATCCTAATAATATAGCCGATATGAGACAATTAGCGGGTCTCACTCCGCCCCTTCAACTCACAACAAGACAACCATGAGGTAGGATGCCTTCTTGCAAGGCAAGGTGGGTCTTGCCAAAATGGCGACACATCCAAACATTAAGCACACAAAATCACATAATGGATGCATCTACAAAAGGAATAGCCACTTCCTCATCAAGTGGCGGAGGCACTAAAGAGGAACAAATTTAAGAGCATGTAATCCTTCACAAATACTAGTTCAACAAATTACTAAGGCTAAGAGGATGGCACTAAATCACCTCCAAATGGTGTTAAACTAGACTACTTTCGTCCTCAATTTCCAAATGCTTTCGTCAAGAGCGATCGGATGGTGGTGGAATGATGATCCCTATGATGCTAGTAGCATATGACATGACAAGTCTCGAATTCTCTACAAAAGTAAAGGTCATGGAACGTCCCAAGCTCGACCAAGTGGCTTGACAAAAGGCTTTTTGGGAATGAAATGCTCAAATCTTTATTCACAACGGGTGGATATGACTATTATTCAAAATTGTCCTCATTTCACTTTCACATTTCAAAAATTTAAGATGGGGTTTGTCCCTTCCGGGCTAGTGTCCTTTGCTTTCGCCAATCGCTTATTAGGCAACCGGTTAACCTCTAGACAATAGCTTTTCGGGGTGATAGTCACTCTGTCTCTGGCCGGCCGAATTCACAACCGTATGGGGGCCCAATTCAATGGATCCCGCACCAAAGCACATCGAAGTGGTACGCCTCCATCAAAACAACTTAAATTTCTCAACTTTCAACAATTCATAACATTTGAGGTTCCTTGGCATTAGATTACTTCCACATGACAAAATTCTTTGAAATGAGCACTTCAAGCTTTTTGATAGAAAATATTTTTGGGTTGCCTTACCACAAGGTCAATTAAGGTCACTTAGACAAGTTAACCAAGTCCACATCGCATCACGGGGTTGGATAGGTGACTCACATGCAAACCCTTGACTAGGCTTTGGGTCATGGGTCAAAAGACACTAGTATGACACTATCTAGGGTGTTTTACAACCATTCTAGTAGGCAAAGTCTTAAGTTGAACAAGTATTTGTAATGGCTTAGTTGCTCTTGTCAAAGTTCCTAATTAGGCATTTTCAAAACATTTCTAACATGCAACTACATGCCATGATGCAACTAATATAAACATCCTAATGCAAGTGATTCTATCAACTAATATGACATATAAACTAAATGCAAGTCCTAAGTTCACATTGTTATACCGCATCAATCAAAATAAAGCCACATAGTCATTAACATAAAGAGGAAAAAGGAGATTGGAAAGATCATACCATGAGGTCTTCATTACCCTCATGTCTCGGATGTGGCTTAGTCAATCAATGTGAACAAGGATAGAACAAACACAATATATACAAGACAATATATACAAGACTACAAAAGGAAATAAACATGTTTTTGGGTTTTCAATTTTCAAATTTTTATGATTTTTGAAATTTTTCATTTTTTTGGATTTTTGAATAAGAGTTAAATGTTAGAATTCCCATCCCCACACTAATATGGGCATTGTCCTCAATGGCCAAAATGATGGAAATTATGCAAAGATGATGCATGATTTCTATGCTAAATGCAATCTACACTAAGCTACACTACATGATGCATGGTTTTTGTTATGACGGAGAGGATAATTTAGATTACCTCCCGTTGTGTATGCATTAACTTCCCCAAACCGAGTTAGACACTATTGCTAATGTCCAAGGATGGGTGTAGTTCATGCACACATTATGCAATGCATGAAACTAATTTGTCATTTTGGATTTTGAAAATGGGAACAATAAAATGAGAACACCTCAATGGTACCGAGGTTTGAGTCCTCTATGGTGCTAGGACTACTCCAACAATGATCAAAATTATAATTAAAACAAAGAGAGAAATAGACAAACCATGAGAGGGTAGGAGTCTCCAAGGCTTGCTAATCTTCCATCATATCATCACCATCATCACTTTCCTCATTAGAAGTGGTCACATTGCCACTTCCCTCTTCACTTGCTTCTTCACCTTGCTCATCATCCATTTCTCCTTCTTCACTTGCTTCCTCATCAATGTTATCATCAACTTCTTCATCATTACCAACAACCTCATTGTCATCCGAAACGACCCTAGATGCACCCGGAAATAGGACTTCTCTATCCGCCCAACTAGGCAAAGGACATGATGGATCAAGTAGTCCTTGCCTAGCTAAGTGTAGGAGGGGTGGATATTGAGCTAAGTAAGCATTTTTCCGATCCTCAAAGGCTTGTTTGTGCATTGCTTGCATGAGAAGAGTCAAATAATCATTTCTAGCTTCAACTCCTTCCGGCTTGAACTCTTGATACTCAAAGGGGTAAGGTAGTATGACAATGGAAGAGGAGGGAGTTTCAAGATCACCCTTTTGTTGTTGGATAATATACTCGGCCTCTTTAGAAAGGGGAAGTAGATAATTGGTCCGGTGGACGCTTAGACGCCAAATCTTTGAGGGCAAAGTGAACGATCTAGCTTCACTAGTGAGCCATCCATACTCGGTGTCAAGAGGATTATGGGCAACCCACTTGTACTTGTGTATCATAGTATGCATATCAACAAGATGGCCACCCTCCTTGGCTTTATACTTGTTATCCTTGTTAAAGTTAGGATCAAAGTACTTAGCTAGGATAGTGACTAGGCCGCCATTGACAATAACGGTAGTGCCCTTCTTCCCACAATCAATGTTGAGCCATCTATCTACCAAAAGCCTCAAAGAGTTGAAAGGCTTGGTGTGTACTCTTCCAATGTTCAAAGCCGATTCAAGAAGAATAAAATCAAGTTTGGTGAAATGGTTGGTATCTTTCCTTGCAATAATGGTGTTGCCTATGACCTTGTGCCATACTCTTATGCCCGGATGGTGGACCAAAAGAGCACGACTTGCATGAAAGTCCTCAAATTTCCTCCCGGAAATTGCCTCCCAAAGAGGTTCGGGGTCATACTTTCCATTATTCTTAAAATAACGTGGTTCATCACTAAGACCCAAAATTTCACCCAATTCTCTAAAGGAAATGCGTCTAATAACATTAGCTAGACGAAACTCGAGATTCTCCCTATTCTCAACTTTGGTGACTTTCAAAGAACTCAAAAATTCCAAGGTAAGGGAGGGGTATGTCAATTCTTTTGATTCAAACAATTTCTCCAACCCCATGGCTTTGAAAAAGGCTCTAGTTTGCTCAAGAACACCCAATTTTTCTAAGGTATCTTCACATATAAATTTGGTGGATTGTAATGACTTCCTAGCAAACTTGGCAAAAGTATTTCTATGGGTTTCGGAAATAAAAGTTACCTCCGGATAATGCAAAAGTTGATCAATTTCCGGAGTAGAAGGTGTTGTTGCTCCCATAGAAGGTTGTTGTTGTTGTTGCACTTCCAAGTTTGGAGTTTCTACCACCATAGCCTATGCTTTCTTTGCTTGAAGAGCCTTTTGCCTTTTTGAGAGTGCCTTAGCCTTTGGTGCCTTTGTTGCTCCCTTAGTCCTTGCCATTGATGAACTAACCAAGAAAAGAATGGAAAATCTTCAATTTGTAGTATACCCAAATCGATTTAAAGGTGAAAGGCTTTGCCTTTATGAAATCAAAAATCGACTCAAAGGTTGAAGATTTTGTGCTTGGTTTTGATTTTTATTGAAGAAGGAGTGATTGATTTGTTGTTAGAAGGATGATTTGATTTGTTTTTGGTGAATGTAGTTGAGGGACTTTGTTTTTGTGATGGAGAGGGTGAGGGTTTTGATGTTGTGGGTAGTGTTTATGAATGAATGAATGAATGAAGGAAGGTGGGAGGGATTTTATAAAGACCGAAAATTTTGAACTGCAGGGGCAATCCGTGCGGATTCTGCCCAATCCGTGCGGATACTGCTCTTTCTGGGTTTTATAAAACTCGCCTAATGACGGGCGGATTCAGAAGAAGACGCTCGGATTTTCTTGATACGAGACGGGCGGATTTGCCTGAAGACGGACGGATTTCAGTCCAGGGAATTTTTCTTGTTTTCCTCAGCAGAGAAGACGGGCGTCTTCAGTCCAGGACGGACGGATTTGCAGAGACGGGCGAATTGCTGTTCAGGACGCCCGGATTCTCTTACAGTCAAAAATCTTCCAAAATCTCAGCTTATAAAGTCGTGCGTCTTCAACCCAGTACGCTCGGATTACTGAAGACGGGCGGATTCTCTGGAATCCGTTCGGATTCGACCCCTTGTACCCGGATTCAGTTCCATCCGTGCACAATGCATATCCCTTACCATTCTTCCATTCTTCTTCAAATCTTGTGTTCTTCATTGTGGGGGCACTACTAAGGCATGGATAGCCTAGGCAATTGCCATCCCTACACGAAGCTAGAGCACTACACATCAATAGAAATTATTAGTCCCTCCCTCACTTCTCTCAAACATGACAATTATCTTGATCAAAGTAAATAAAAATCCAAAGGTGACAAAAAATGCAATACAAGAATTGAAATGTAAGTTAGGGAGTTAGAAATATTTACAAGTGGTGGTTTAGGGAGGACTCCACCAAACTCTCATTCTTGATGAGATGTCAAGGGGGCATGTCCAAGGTGTTGTTGATGTTGCTGAACACCTTGAAAAAGTAATCGAAAGCTTGTTCATTATCATGGTAGAGGTCTTCAATAGACCTTGGCCCTTGTTGTCGGTCTTGATCGATGGCATTAACAATGTAGGGATTAAAAATCCCTTCAAATTCGTTGTGCCAAAGACCACAAACTTCATTAAGTTGATCATTGAAAATCTCTTGATTTGATGTAGACAACTCTCCCAATTTCTTCTCTTGGCCAATGAGGCCATTCTCTTCTTCCTTGATTGATTTTGATGAGCTTTGCAAGCTCTCCTTGTCATAATTCACTTGCTCTTTGAATGGGGCATCTTCAATTTTCTTCTTCCATTGGAGTTCCGATTTCTTCCTTTCATCCTTTCGGCTATAATGATCAATCATAAAACATGGTTCATGCAAATGAGGAGCTCTCATAGTCTTGTCAAGATTAAAATTTATGCTTTCATCTCCCACTTCTAGAGTGAGCTCACCATGTTTTACATCAATTACCGCACCCGCGGTGTGTAGGAAAGGTCTTCCTAGAATGATTGGAATGTTGGAATCTTCCTCCATATCAACAATCACAAAGTCCACCGGGATGAAAAACTTCCCAATTCGCACGGGGACATCTTCCCATATCCCTAATGGTGTCTTCGTCGATCTATCGGCCATTTGGAGTGTGATGTTGGTGCATTTAAGCTCTCCCATCCCCAACCTTTTACTTACCGAGTACGGCATGACACTCACACTAGCCCCTAGATCACATAAGGCTTTGTTGATCGTCGTGTCGCCAATGGTACACGGTATTGAGAAGCTTCCCGGATCCTTTAATTTTGGAGGTGAACTCCCTTGAAGTATTGCACTACTCACCTTAGTGAAGGCGAGAGTCTCAAGCTTCCGGATCGACTTCTTCTTTGTGAGGATATCTTTCATGTTTTTCGCATAAGCCGACACATGATTTATTAATTCCGTGAAAGGAATTGAGACTTCCAAATTCTTCACAATTTCCATGAACTTCCCAAGTTGGTCATCAAATTTGGGCTTGGCTTGACGACTTGGAAAAGGGAGTCTAATCACAATGGGCTCCTTCTCCTTGACCTTGTCTTCATTTTTCTTTGAACTTTCTTCTTTTGATGATTCTCCATCTTTTGAGCTTTGCACAATTTCTTCCTTTTCACTAGCTTCCACAACTTCATCCTCAACTTGCTTCCTTGGTGCTTAATACCTTGTACCACTTCTCAAGTGAATGGCACTAACCGTTTCATGTCTAGGGGGATTATTTTGAGGTGGTAATTGCCCCTTTTGTCTTTGTGAGCTTGAAGATGCTAGTTGAGTCAATTGTGTTTCCAACATCTTGGTGTGAGCTAGGATGTTGTTGATGGTGGTTTCCTTTGCTTCGCTATCTTTTTGCATTTGAGTGAAAAATTCTTGTTGATTCTTTTGCATTTGGAGGACCGCTTTTTGGACATCAAAACCTTGGTCATTTTGGTGATTGTATGGATTTTGATTTTGGTAACCTTGGTTTTGATTGAAAAAGGGTCTTTGATTTTGGTTTCTCATGGGTGGTGGAGTGTATGTTGTTTGAGAGTTTTGAACATTTTGGCTTTTGTATGAGAGATTTGGATGGAATTTGGTGTTTTCATTGTAATAGTTGGAATAAGGGGTACCACTCTTGTATGCTTGGAAAGCATTCACTTGTTCATTTGTTCCCCTACATTCACCTTGGTCATGTCCCAAAGTTCCACAATTCTCACATATCCCACTTGGGATTGATGAAGATGCCGTCATGGCATTAACAT
Source organism: Silene latifolia (assembly GCF_048544455.1). NCBI lineage: Eukaryota > Viridiplantae > Streptophyta > Magnoliopsida > Caryophyllales > Caryophyllaceae > Silene > Silene latifolia. The sequence goes on from NC_133534.1 coordinate 123,547,855, forward strand.
GATGCTTTGATGATTTTGAGTTTTCTTCAAGTCTAGCCATAGCTTGTTCAAACTTCAAGTTGATTGTGTCAATGTGAGCACTAAGTTGAGCACCCAATTGAGTAACGGAGTCCACTTCATGCTTTCCTCCTCTAGTAGCCTTGCGAGGTCTACTATATTGTGAGTTATGGACCGCCATTTCCTCAATCTTGTTCCATGTTTGATTGTCATCAACTTCGGTGAACATTCCATTTGATCCCATATTGAGAATGTTCCTTGAATCCTCATATAAACCGTTCCAAAATTGTTGTACCAATAACCATTCGCTAAGTCCATGGTGAGGACATGAGCGACAAATTCCCTTAAACCGCTTCCAAGCTTCATACAAAGATTCTTCATCCCTTTGCTTAAAACCCGTAATTTGAGCTCTTAGCATTTTAGTCTTTTCCGGTGGGTAGAATTTTTTGTAGAAAGCTAGAGCCAACTTCTTCCAAGAATCTATTCCGAGGGTGGCCTTGTCAAGGCCCTTCAACCATTGCTTCGCGGTGCCGATTAGAGAAAAAGGAAATAAGACCCATCTAATTTGTTCTTGAGTCACACCCGTTTGAGAGATTGCATCACAATAGTCGCAAAAGGTTTCCATATGAGAATGAGGGTCTTCACTAGGCATCCCCCCAAATTGGCTACTTTCAACTAATTGGATGAAGGCGGACTTGGCAATAAAATTTACGGTTAGATGTTGCGGTGTAGGAGTACCATTTGGTAGATTCTCCTCGGTGGGTACGGAGTGTGACGAGAATTTAGGCATTGTAGGTGGATTTTGTGGGGTATTGTGTAATGGGTTCTCCTCTCCTTCTATTGCGAAAGGGTTGATGAACTCACTAGTGGGTTGAACAATCTCACTAATACCTCTCAAATTCCTCCTAGCAAATCTCCTATTGTGCGTCAAGGTTCTTTCGATTTCACGGTCAAAAGGTAACAAATCACCTTGTGACCTTCTAGACATGCAAAATATCAAACAACTCGAAAACAATTAGAACAAACCTTGAGGAGTTTTACTTCCCCAAGGCGAAGAAAGACACAACTAATAACAATAAAAAGGAAATCTAAATCAAACAAACACCGTCCCCGGCAACGGCGCCATTTTTGATCGGTCCCTTTCGTGTTCACAATTAAAGGTGTGGTCGTTGGGTCACGTCCGAATCAAAACACAATTTATAGCTTCACAAACAACTCTACAATTAGTAAAGAGGCAAGTAAAGGTCGGATCCCAAGGGACGGGTATTGAAATGAGATTTCTATTGCAACTAGTGGTGTCTAAGGGGTGTCACAAATTGGGTTCATGTAGAAGGTCACTAAACTAAAATAACAATGAAAATAAACAAGCAAGATGAATTAAAGAGGTGTAAACAATTGATTAAAAAGCACTAGGGTGTCATGGGATCATAGGGGAATCATGGGAATTGATCATACAAACATGTTCTCAAATTATAAGCAAGCAATTATTGTTGTGATGGATTGAGTTGGGTTATATCTTACAATCCTAGGAAAGTTTGGGTCCCGGAGCCGAATCGAATAGATTGTACAACACCTACAAGTCGACTTAATCTTCCCTACTCAACAACATGCGTGGTCTAATGAGACTCGAGTTGGGTTATGTCTTACAAGTCTCATTGAAAAGATAGAAGATGATAGTAAATGCAAGGATTCATAGGCTTAGCATTTCATCAAATATAACATGTGCATGAGTTGAGATCAAAACAAGCAAGCAAATAAAACATGAAAGCATATTAATTTAAGCATGAATCATTCCCCATGTTGGTTTCCCCTAATCACCCATTTAACCCTTGCTAAGAGACTACTCACTCATTATCATGTTGATCATGCTAGCAAGGTTGTCAATCATACCAACAAAATGAAACATGATGAATAAATGGAAGTAATTAACAATAATTAAAAAGGGATTAAGAGAATTATACCTACTAGTGATTCCAATAATAAAGCAAAGATAAAAGAAGTACTTGATGCTTGATTGAGAGGTTGTCAATCTCCCAATAATAACCCAAATAATCTTCAATTACCCAAAATAAAGGATGAACAAAAGAGAGATTAAGGAATTAAAACTTGTATTAGAACTTGATTAATTGTTGATTACAATACTAAAGAGAGATTTGATTGATATTAACTACTCTAATTATTGATAAGAAGAACATGCTCCTCTAATTAGACTAATGGGGTATTTATAGTGGAAATTAGGGAGGATGCATTAGGGTTAACTAAGGGCTAAACTAGTAATTACACTTTTTAGATTGAGCAAGGAGGAGCCGGTATTTTTCGAAGGAAGGGCTTCTTTCTTTGTAGCTTGGAGAAGAGGAAATCGTGCTGTGCTGGAATCCGGGCGGAATAAGGTCGGGACGGGCGGATTCTGGCGATGGGGTCCGAGCGGATTCGAGGAAATCCGGGCGGATTGTGGAGGTGGAATCCGAGCCGGATTAGAGGAAAGCCGCACGGATTCTGCAGCTGGAGGACGGCCGGATTGGGGACAATCCGCACGGATTGTCACTCAGCAAGAAATCTTCTTCTTTTCTTCCCTTTTCTTCATAAATTCCTTGGGGATTTCCTTGGGGACTGAAGGATCCTTTCTCAACATTGCTCTTCTACTATCATATGTACAAAGGCCTTCTAATCTTGTCTCACCTTGATGCTTGGTCATTGGATTCGATCAATTTAGTCTCGTTTTGCCATGAAAATGCAAGATTCTTACTCCTTTCCAACCAAGGGATCAAAATCTCAAAAAATATGCAAAACAAAGAACTAAAGATAAGAAATGACCCAAATATGCACTAAAAAGCATGGGAACAAGGCTAATTTGGGGGCTAAATATGCGCTAATTATGGTCACATCAATCAACCTACTTATAACGAAAAACAAGAATCCTGAACTGAACATAGTCTAGCTCCTAGATTTCATTAATGATTCCAAAATATGACATAACATCATAAGCAAGGTTATTATCTTTAGCACTAGCAGCACCCATTGACGAAGACATCAAAGCCAATCCCCTATTTCAGACAGTACTTCTATCGTCTTGAAATTTTGTATAAAAGGAATACCCATTGATGTCATACCCTTGATAAGATATGACATGCATCATTGATCCATGGGCTAACCACCTTACATTCTCAGATACTTCTCCACGATTATTTTCCAACTGAACATCAACTTTATCGGTGAACCATTTAATAAACGAACGATTATGCTCCATTTTTATCCATCGCTCTCTTTTAGAAGGATTTAGTTCTCTAATAAGGTTTTGATGGCCCTCTATAAATGGATGAACATCAACCATGTGTTGGAGGATATAAAGATGTGCTTGATCAAGTATATCACGATTAATGATGATTACTTTTTTGCTAATTGTTCCCTTTCCATCTCTTCTCCCTTCGTGTCGAGACGTTGGAAGGCCGATGGATTCAACATTTGACATGTAATCATTAGCAAAGTCTTGTGCCTCCTCTGCCAATACCCTTAAAACATACAACCTTCTGGTCGATTCAAGTTTCTCACATAACCTCCTAAGGGTTTTATATATTGCTCAAATGGATACAGATTTCTTAGAAATACTAGTCCACAAATTTTAATTTCTCTTACCAAATGAACAACAAGATGATCCATTATGTCAAAAAAAGAAAGAGGAAAAAACATCTCAAGTTGACACAAAGTAATAACAACCTCTCGTTGTAATGCATTCAAAGTATCAGAGTCAACCACTTTGCTATATATTGCATTGAAAAAATACCAAAGTCTTATAATATCTTTGTCGAACATGTTTAGGCAAAACTCCACGAAGAGCTACCGGAAGTAATTGTTCCATTAGAGTGTGGCACTCATGAAATTTCAAACCCACCAATTTTAAATCCTTCAATGACACAAGATTCTTTATGTTGGATGAATATCTTTGTGGCACCTTCATACCATGCTGGAGGTAGGTAAGTTCTTGAACCTTTGATTTGTAATGCTAATTCTGTTCGAATTTTCTATGATACCAGGTCTTCCCTTGCTTTGATACCATCCTTAGTTTTACCAGGAATATTAAGAAGTGTGCCAATCAAACTGTCGCATACATTTTACTCCACATACATGACATCTATACAATGTCTCACGGATAAGTGTTGCCAGTATGGTAAATCCCAGGAGATGGATTTCTTTTTGTACAAAGTATCCCCACTTGGCCGCTTATATGGCTTCCCAAATGAATTTTTGATATATTTAACTTTTTCATTAACTTTTTTCCAGTTAAAATCTTTGGAGCTTCTCTATGTTCTGGTTTTCCATTAAAAGGCTTACTTTTTCTTCTATACAGGTGAGACTGGCAGAGAAATCTTCGGCCGGTAAGATACACATTCTTTCCACTATGAACTAAACGATCTGAAATTGTATCCTCCTTGCAAATTGGACATGCTTTAGCTCCTTTCACCGGATAACCAGATAAGTTGCCATAAGCCGGAAAATCATTGATGGAACAAAATATCATGGCATATAGTTGGAACTTCTCATCACGATAAGAATCATACACCTCAAACCCTTCATCCCACAGTAACTTTAAATCGTCAATCAAAGGTTCTAGGCAAACGTCTATATCATTCCCAGGTTGCTTAGGTCCCGAAATCAAGAGTGACAACATCATATATTTACGCTTCATGCACAACCAAGGAGGCAGATTATAAATCGTTAGCAAAACCGGCCATATGCTCCATTGCCTACTTAGACTACGAAATGGTTTCATTACATTAGTGCATAATCCAAGCCTTAGACTTCTAGCATCAGATCCAAATTTAGAAAACAAAAATTCAATTGTTTTCCATTAGGTCGAGTCAGCTGGATGACGAATTTTGTCATCTTGAACTCTGCCTTTAGCATTCCATACCCAGTTCTGAGCATCTTTAATATTTGAAAAAAGTCGCTTAAATCTTGGTATGATGGGAAGATACCACAACACTTTACATGGGGCTCATTTATTCTTTTCAGAATCTATTTTCGTATATTTGTAGCGTGCAGCCCTATACTTTGGACATTGGTTTAGATCTTTGTAATCTTTTCGATACAAACTATAGTCTTTTGGACATGCATATATCTTCACATAGTTAAGTCCCATTGGACACAAAATTTTATTAGCTTCATAAGTACTCTTCGGGAGTTCATTGCCATCAGGAAGTATTTCACTCAACAAGTAAAGCAAATCAGTGAAACTTTTATCACTCCAATCGTTTTTCGCCTTTAGGTTATACAATTTTAAAGTTGCTAATAAACGTGTGAGTTTAGAACCAAGATAAACGGATTTCGCTGCATCACTTGCTAATGTATCAAACACATGTGGGTCTTCTATGCATTCTTTGAAATCATTAATCATATCATCTACTCGCTCTTCACAAACTACATCAAAATCTTCCCCCTAAAATTTCCCTCCATCATCCGCTGAATCCCTACAGTTATTAGGCAACACAACCTCTCCGTGCCAAATCCACCTTGTGTAACGTTTATCAATTCCATTACATAAGAGGTGATTTCTTAAATCTCCAACATCAACAAGCACATTATTCCCACATTTAACACATGGGCAATAATTTTCATTAAGGTTGTCTGAATGATTAATAGCATGTTTGACAAACTAATCCACCCCTCTCATATATCTGGGGTCCAAGCAATCAGTAATCATCCATTCACGATCCATTCAAAATCTCCATTAATTACCTACTAATAAGATCACTATTCCGTTATAAAGACTACAATCTAATTATATTTCCACAAAGATTTAAGTTACTACTTCAAGAGAACTAATCTAAAAATTAAAATACTAAGCCTATTGAACAGTCACAAGCATAGTATGTCAAACAAGTCATTACATTATGTGTTGATAACAACTAAAAATAAATGCAAAACTCATACCATAAATAATTGTATATCATTTAAAAAAAAACTCATACCAATAATGCAATACTCCATAATAAATAAGAAGTACAACAACCAAATTTAGAGGAAACTTAAGTGTTATACAAGAAAAGTAAAAGAGAAATTAAATCAAAAACTAAAATGAATGAGCATGCTCAATATCGAAACTAAAGTAAGTCGGATTTCGGTTTTATGTTCAAGTCATCTTGACAAGAAAGTGTATGTAGCAATAGAGAAGAATGACACTAGATTTCAGGACAAACAACAACATATATAAGAAAAACTAGATGATAAGATAGTTTTGCCAATACATATTTATGTTAGTTTAGTGTGAAACAAACTCATTTACATACAAAAACTCGCACATTTACCACTAACTCATAATCTGATATATCAACCCGCCATACATTCAAGTGTCGTGATATTTTTATGCCAGGAGAAGTGAGAGTCTCATATAAGAATTTGGCATAATATGTATGAAAGCACATATATAATAGGGTAAGAAAGATATCCTCCGTGAAGTTGTTACATAATTGAGAAAACTTGACAATGAAAGCATATGTTACAGCCCTGACAGGTAGACCACGCTAAAACTGACCGCGAGCGAATGACGAGCCAAAAGTCAACTGATACGTGCCTAATGTATAGTCTTTTTAACCTATTTTATGCACGTATTTCTATGCTTTTATCGTGGTTTTATGCTACGAAATGCCCCGAATATGCTACTTTGGGTTATTTTGTCTTATTTTCAGGAATGAGCCATAAAGTAGTAGATTCATGCCATTTACCGTCCGTTTAGCATGCATTTGGAGGAAGAGATGATTTGGAACGGGAAATATAGCTGTCTTGGGATGCGTGAAGGTGTTTCGGGAGCTAAAAGGACAAGTCAAAGACCAAATTACCAGACCAACACGAGCTGGAACCAGAAACTGTTCGATCGAGCCTTATCTTTTGGTCGATCGAGTAAACAGACGGAAGAACTGTTCGATCGAGCTTTACCTTTTGGTCGATCGAGTAAACAGACGAAGAGACTGTTCGATCGAGTGGCTTAAGTGTTCGATCGAACAATTACAAGCTACTGGGCCTCAATTCACGTTAAGCTTAGATTAGGTTTTATGTTTTTAAGCTATAAATAAATCTAACAGGAGGTTAGACAAAGGGGGGGGGGGGATCATCGCACGTTACTTTTCTTCTGTCACTTTCACTGTTACTTTTGTTCTCAATTCCGGATCATTAATTCAGTATTAATTGTTTCTCTTTCCTCTCTTCTTTAATTATTATTTATGTTATTTGTTCTTCCTTTATTTCTCGTTTCCCCTTTTATTATGTCTAGCTAATTCCGTAGTATGTTAGGATTAGGGAAGCCGTGGTAGCAACATGTTATAATTGACTTGAATAGATTAGCCTTGCGATAAGAATTGGATTAGGCAATTTAATTGTTATCGGGACGAATGAATGCATGCAGGAGACCAATAAATCTAGTTAACCCCGACCTGGATCGAAAGATTGGAAGGGAAGGCTTGCTTAATTTCAATAGGGTATTGTAGTGAGGGCGAAAGCTAAGCTATTTACGCTCTAGGGCGGTTTAAGGACCGAAAGGTGACGACCATAGCTCTTCTTATCAATATTTTAATCGTCTCAGTATACCCGACAGTATAGTTGCCACGGTGGACCGACTCCTAGCATATTTCCCTTCTCTTTCTGTTAATTTCTTACATTCATTTCTCTCTCGCCTATTAGTTTAGTTCAACAATCAACTCAACCCCCACATTGTGACATTAGACAGACCGAGTTAAACAGATAATTAGCAAAATAGCCTCCCTGTGGAGATCGACCCTACTTACCGCTGACTTTTGTTAGTAGTAACTTAGGTATTTATTTTTGGTACATAACGACCGTATCAAATTTTGGCGCCGTTGTTGGGAGGCGACGCTTTTATCTGCTTTTTTATTTTTGTCTGCTTTTTCACCTCAAGGGAAGACTGAGTACCTTGAGGCCGTTCTTATCTTTTTCTTTAGTGCTGTTTTGATAGGTCTTACAGGTCTATTAGACAAATTTTAGAAAGAGATTGTCGAAGAGAAGGCTTGAGTACCTTCGATTCTTTTGCCAAGATGACGTCCGTCTCTCGACTTATTGCTCAGTTTGAAGCTCAAACTGAAAGATCTACTAATTGGGAGAGGAAAGAATCTTGGGGTTGTGGTAATCACTATGAGGTTGCTCCTCCACCGAGGCCTAGACCACAACCGTTCTGCCGCAACAAGGCTATCCACCGCCTTGTTATTCTTTCTCACCGCAATCAATTCCCCCACTTGCTCGGAATGATGAGGCTGAAGAAGTTAAGTCAATGATAAGGGCACTTGGTGAGGAATTTGCCATCCGTATACAGAAGCTACAGGCTTGGGTGAACTAACTAGCTGTCGAGCAAATCCAAGAGCAATATGAGACGGTGTATGCTATCAACACCGACACCATTCCATCTCATGAAGAACCCGTGTCACCCAATGTTGAGAATGATTTCTATGACTCGGATGACGAATTCCTATCGTACTTCAAGAGTTTATGCGAAGATTTAAACCTCAGACGGGAGGAATCACTCAATCGAGTGACTAACATAGGTCGATCGAACGAAGCTGGAAGGGATCACCACGATCGAACAGACTCAGATAATGTTCGATCGATCACTGGTGGGAAGGAGAACCTCGATCGAACAGTCACAACGTCTGTACGATCGACCACGGCTGAAGAACAAAATCTGGATCGAACAGTCTCTGTGACTGTTCGATCGATTAATATGAGTGAAGAAAGCTTTCGATTGAGTACTGTGATACCTCGATCGAATTGCCTTGCTATGGACAGCACTGATACGTCAATAATGCCTATTTCTAATGACAATAAAAAGGAACATATAGTCAACTCCTATTCTGTTCAAGTTCCTTATCCACAACAATTGCTACCACACCGTGCATTCCTGGACCGTATCCGAGATCTCAATGTCGCTGATCACTACGAAGCGATGATTGCCCAGGTACCCACTTATTCTGAATTTATTGGTCAAATTAATTGTTCTAAGAAGGATATTAGTGATGTTAAGCCGGTAATCAATGTTACTATGACTGAAGAGTGTAGTGCACTTCTTCGAAATGGGACCCCGCCTAAAATGTCTGACCCAGGTCGTTTTTCTATACCATGTTCAATAGGGACCCATTCAATTGATAGTGCCTTATGTGACCTAGGAGCTAGTATTAGCGTTTTACCTTTGTCTCTTGCCTTGAAATTTGGGTTGACTAAGTTCACACGCGCAAAAACGACTGTTCAGCTAGCTGACCATTCTTATGTTCGGGTCAAAGGAGCCCTACATGATGTATCTGTTAGGATCGGGAATTTCTTTATTCCCGTAGATTTTATTGTCTTAAATATACCCGAGGACCGTAACATTCCCGTTATTTTGGGAAGACCATTTTTGTGCACTGCTGGTGCAATTATCGATGACGGGGTTGGGACACTTACCTTTCAGGTCGGAGGGGAGGACTTGGTTTTTACTAAGTCTGATGACCCTAGGGAACCCATGCACATCACGCCATGTGAGGATGTCCCTCATGAAGAGTCCTTTGATATACCGTCTGATAGTCCTTCTGAGTCACATATTGTCATTTCTTTGTTGTAACACCTCTGCCCCATTCTGGGAGCGAATTGGAGGAACACTGCTTTGTTTCTCTTTTTACAGGTCTTGACAAGTTCACAGACCCGAAAGGCGAGATGGGTGCTCTGAGTCTGGAATCTGGAACTGAAGGAAATGTAGATTCATATACATACTAACATACTCTTATATGTCAAAATTAATTTGTCATAAAATTAAATGTGGATTTTATGCATGCAAACAATATAATAAAAGAGAAGAAATCATATCCTTACATTGAAATTTCGGTTCAAATGGGCACAAAAGAAATCTCCTTTTCTTTTGTTCTTGAGCTTTCCAAATGGAAGAACAAGGATTCAAGTGTAGAATCCCTCCCAAAAGCATATACCCAAGGAATACATCTTAATAAACCAATACTATTTAGATCTAGTAATAATAATGGTTTTACAATAAAATTGATACAATATAAATTGTATTTTCACTCTTGAAATTTCGGTCAAGAGGTGGTGTTTTGTGAGATTTTATTTCTCTAGAATTATCATAAATTGTAGAGAGTTTTCAAGGATTTTCTTACACTAGGAAAAATAATATGGGAGGAATGAATGATGTAAAAGAGAAGAGCTTTCCTCTCTTTCTTGTTGGTGGCCGAAAAAAGGGGCATTGGGTAGTATGCCCAATGCCTTTTGTTTTTGCTCTTCACAAGAGACTAGGCATGCAAGCCTACTACCTAGTGTCATGATTGTGTTTTTATTTAAAAATAAATAACACAATATTTACTAAACACACACCCATATTTCGGTTTTAAGTATAAAATGGAGAATCCATTTTATTTTGTCATTTGTCAAATTTGTCACATGTAACATGTTACATGACATGTTACGATGCAATGTATTTTTATCATATTAAAAATCAACATACTCATAAAATATGTCATTTACAAAATCGACTAGTAATTCGTAATTACTTGTACCAAAATATTTCACCAATTTATAAATCGTATTTATAATAATTCATTCAAATTTAATTGTTTCTTTAAACAATAATTTCATCCGAGTAATGATACAATTCGATTACTCAGACCGTATCTCATTTAATTACATTTCAATTTGATACGTAAATTATACTCACAAAATCATCCGTCAATTTTAAGCAATTTAATTAACTCGTATCGGTATACGATTAATTAAATAATCAATTAAGAGTATTTCCCTATATGTATGACCTAAGGGGATCAACTGATCACCACCGTCGCACGACAGTAATGTCAAACTCTAGTCAGCCAATCATTACCGATATGTGTGGACCAGTTGACTTGTAAAATATTACATCCCACATGTATTCTTAAAATGAGATTTAATAATGATATTTAAATCATGTGATCGCACTATTGTTGAGGACACATTTCCCAACAATCTCCCACTTGTCCTCGACAAGTGTGCGTCACCAATTCTCTTGTCCTATTACTATCTCCCACTCAATGCAAGGTGTCTTTCAGGTCGTACTTGCAAGTGATCATATCGAGAGTGGTTTCCTCGATCTGGAGAATAACTGATTGACCGGATTTATCTATCATAGATACATTCCGAGCGTGGCCACGCATTTCCAGTTCATTACTCCTCGAGTGGCCCTGAGATATTGTTATAACCCTGACAAGGGGGTGGACAATTCCTATCGCACTTATTCCCTTCGACTAGCCACAGCCATCATAACCCAAAATATGCCCATTTGACCCCATTTACGAAGGTCGTAGTAACACAAATCAAAGTTAATCGAAAATCGTGCCATCTTAGGTGAATAGTCTTTAGTCAAAAGAATCGACTCATTTGAATACTATAGTAGCTCTCGCCACGACCAGGCTATATAAATTGCCAGAACTCTATAAGCGGTCATAAGGCCCGACAAAATGTTCCTAATAATCCGCCTATGTGATCGACTAGTCATCTCACATGACTCTATGGCACTTGAACTTGCCATCAATCGCATCACACTCTAGTTACTTCGAGACGTCACCTCATACAAGTAACTATGGGCAAATATAATGTTAATCCGTGTTCACTTTAACGGGGTTCAATTGTCTCCACAACCCGTTTGGATGTAACAAAGTATAATAAAAGAGTTTTAAAATAAAACTCGAACGACAAATGCGATTATCACACATGAATAGTCAATGCCTGATTACTATTTTATATTCTATAATCTAATTTGATCTTGTACGTAGTTGTTCATTTCAATTTAATTGAAATGACATGACTCATCATGTTTAGCCTTTGAGAAGGCTTTGGTTAGTAGGTTTTATCAACTTCTTGTACCTTACTCAACCTTACTACATACTCGTTTTCCTTTGTAATGTATACATTTGCATCACAAAACTTTCTGAGTACGTGTCGAGATCCAATCAAGACATAGATCCTCTAGCCTACGAATAGCTCCCACTATTTTCACAGTGTGTGGGACTCATCCTCTTGCACATCTCATGATTGCAAGTGTACTCAATTTCCGTTATAAATATCTCTTATTGTTCTTTATTGTCTAGAACGATTCTAGAAAATCTACTTCTTAATTAACATAGCCACAATGGTATCTTAACCATCCTAATGTGTTTTGATTATGGTTTTGTCGGAAACCATGCGCAACCTCAATTGTCAATTGTCACTTGTGTAACACCCTTACACAAAATTGCATCATAAACACTTTGCTTTACTTCCTTAATGCTTCTGCAAACACTTAAGTGTAATCTTTATATACTAGGTAAAGATTACTTAAATTCGATTTTGAAAACAGTTCATCATACTCAAAGTATATGAAGTGTTATACATCATTACTTATTTAATTGATCCGGCAGCGGAAGCAAATGGAATCAATCAAATATGTTCAATTTAATTGAACTAGTCATGAATCTTATCAACATAAGACTTCTTACTGACGCTGATATCATGTGGATTTATCTTCATAAATCCGGATATTCAAGATGTATTATAATACTCCAAAAGTCTTAAATCATTCTCAATGATCAATATGTCATCCACATAACGGACTAATTAAAATTTCCGTAACTCCCACTAAACTCCATGTATAAACACAACTTCTTGACTTATCGAGAAATGTTTTATCACATGATCCAAAATGTTGATTCCAACTCATTGATGTCCTACTTAAGACCCTCTCTTAAGTTTCACATTATCTTAGGATTGCAAGAATCTACTAAACTCAAGACATGTATTGAATACATTCCTTCTATTGAAGAAGTGGGTTTTAGATTCACTCGCTATGTATTTCATAACCTCATAATGAAACACAATCCCTAAGAAGATCCAAATAGACTTAAGCATTTCAATTAGTGCAAGACCCTTTGTCACTAATCAACCAATCTTGCTTTGAAATATCTCTTTATTAGTGCAAAACCCTTTGTCACTAATCAAGCCTTTTATTTCGGATTTTCATGGCTCTAAGCCTTGTATTGAGTTGTGACTTAAACACTCTTATGTAAGTCATATATTCATTACTTTCTAGAAGTAATCAATTTGAATCAAATAATTTCTTTTGTAAGTTATAAGCTCTTTACTTTCTTCAAAGTAGCATGAATTCATCATTTTTAACAAGTGACGAATTTTAACCTCCTAGGTTTTGAAGAAACAACGTCTTACACAAAACGTCTCATGTAGCCAAGAAAGACCAGTTTCTTGCTACATAACATTCTGTGTGGCTCTTTGAATAATTTCTCCCACTCTGACTTCTAGAAATAAACTTGTATTTTAGAAAGACAGCTTCATGAGCCGCAAACCCGTCGTACTCGTGATAATTGAAAGGGAAAAAACGAGCATTTGTTTCTTGTGATAACTTACAAGCATGGTACCCTTACCATTTAATATCTCATATGTTTTGATTTAGTGGAAAAATAAATTAGACAAAAATGATAAATTCCCCAAAAGGATCATGTAACTCAAAGTAACTTGATTGAAGTCCAAACCATATCGAATAGCGTTTGAATTCACATCCAACCACACATTATTCCATAATGCGTGTTAAGAGAGATTAACTTGTGATACTATATCACATTTCCTTTGGCTTATATCAAAGTCTTCACTTTGATAATCCCATCACGACTTAAATCGTGATTCCTTGAACTCTTTGAAATTCTTCAAAGATTTCTCTATTTACCTTATTAAGTGAACATATTAGCGTCAACTTAAATCGTTGGTAAAAGAAAATGATCAACCTATTTTGGATCGATGATTTACAAACTCGATCTCCTTTTCAACCAAAAGGCACGAGACATCTTGCTTTGAATACAAGATACGCATATACCATTAACAATCTAATGGTTTCAAGAGTACTCGATAACTCTTTGCGTTCATCATTCCAAAATTTAAGGTTTAATCTTGGGTTACCAATTTGAATCTTACATCATCTACATGATATATCATTCTAGTTTGTTTTAGAATATAATCACCTTGATAATGGGCTAGCCATACATCAAATCGTGGTGTATAGGGTCACAAAAGTGAAAACCCTTTTTGTATCTTAACAAGTTTATATTCTTATTTAGAGTTTATGCACTTAATAGTCACAATTAAGTACAACTTTAAATCCAAAAACTAGATTGAGTACACAATTACTCTATCTCTCGACATTATTGTTGCTAGTCGTCATATTCTAATCATCCTATGTATCAAGTACAATGATGAAAACCTCCGCTGGTTTCTAATATTGACGAAGTGGTACTAGCAAAATTTATGTTTAATCAAATAAACATTTAAAGAAGAAGGTCCCATTAGATGTCCCACAACTAACTTGTTGATTCTTCAATAATTTGGGGTAGTTTCCTTTCTTGTGTCCAACATTTAAGACAATGGAAACTTTATTGGTCGGGATTGATAGGTTTAGTATCGTCATTCCTCAATGACTTTACTTTCAACATTACCTTGTATCAATTCCATTATTATCTTTACTTCTTGAACCTCGTCCTCATCTTAACGGTTGAAGAGAATGCTCCCACTTATTTCAATGAGTCTTTGCTTTGAGAAGCAAAATTGAATTCATGAAGATTACTCTTCATTTGTTCGTTTTAGTCTTAATACTTTCATTGAAGTGGTCGCGTTATTTTGGTTAATTACGAATTCTGAAAATCTAATCACCAAAACAATTTATCGCTTCAAGGTACTTAATTCAATTAAGTATATGAAAAAACAATCCATTGTAAGTAGATGTGTTAGTCAAGAATCAAAAACCTGTTTGATAATGAATAACTTTAATCTATACTCTTTACAAGAGATCCTTAGCAATGGTTAATTTGAGGTCTTAGAAGCAAATTCATATTTGTCTTTTGTTACGATGTTTTAATGGAGATTTGAATCAAAAACGAAATGATATCGTATATGAATAGTGGTAAAGAAATAGAACAATATGATAACGGAATAGTGGAAAACAAAACATTTATCGTTATATTAATACTTGTAAACAAGTATAGCATTTACATAGTGACCTCTACCCAACTATGATAAATGATTCCAAGATCCAAATTCATATTAACTTGGGCACGGGGTAGCCGATGAAACCCTCATCAATATAACTCGGTGGATTAACCTTTTAATCGATTCTACTTTTAGAACTCTTGGTCGATAAAATTACTCTAATGTTTATCTATAGCCCAAAACACATCAACAAGGGCACGGGGTAGCCGATGAAACCCTTATCAATTACTTTTGTTGAGTTCAATCCAAATTTCGAATAAATGTGTCCATTGTCCAAACTCACATTAACTTAGGCACGGGGTAGCCGATGAAACCCTCATCAACATGAATTCGGTGGATTAGACATTTATCACCCACTTCCCCTACGTAACAAGGTTTGTACCCCGGGGTAGCCGAGTGCACTCCCTCGCGAAATAGGTTTTCATGGTTTCTACTATTTGGTAAGGCTATGTCTCAATTGATTGTTTTAGCGAGAGGTCATGTCAATTTATTATCTATCACGTTTTAAATGAACTAAAGCGGTGAACTACGATAATTCTAATTGACACGGTCGATGAACTCGATAAAATGACAATGCATGTTTAGTTATGGCGATTTAGCAATGCATGTGACATAAAATAAAATGCAAGCATAAAAGTAAATAAATAAATCCTAGTATGGCCTTCCTAAAATAGAAAAACTATTTAACTATTACATTTCGGAAACCAACTCCATTGGTCCCTTGAACTTCGGTTGTGACACGCATCTCGAGGTAACACCGTCTTTATGTATGCTCTGATACCAATTGAAGGAAATGTAGATTCATATACATACTAACATACTCATATATGTCGAAATTAATTTGTCATAAAATTAAATGTGGATTTTATGCATGCAAACAATATTAAAATAGAGGAGAAATCATGTCCTTACATTGGTGATTTCGGTATTATGGGCACAAAAGAAATCTCCTTTTCTTTTGTTCTTGAGCTTTTCCTTGTTCTTCCACTTGAGTTAGTATGCTCTGATACCAATTGAAGGAAATGTAGATTCATATACATACTAACATACTCTTATATGTCAAAATTAATTTGTCATAAAATTAAATGTGGATTTTATGCATGCAAACAATATAATAAAAGAGAAGAAATCATATCCTTACATTGAAATTTCGGTTCAAATGGGCACAAAAGAAATCTCCTTTTCTTTTGTTCTTGAGCTTTCCAAATGGAAGAACAAGGATTCAAGTGTAGAATCCCTCCCAAAAGCATATACCCAAGGAATACATCTTAATAAACCAATACTATTTAGATCTAGTAATAATAATGGTTTTACAATAAAATTGATACAATATAAATTGTATTTTCACTCTTGAAATTTCGGTCAAGAGGTGGTGTTTTGTGAGATTTTATTTCTCTAGAATTATCATAAATTGTAGAGAGTTTTCAAGGATTTTCTTACACTAGGAAAAATAATATGGGAGGAATGAATTATGTAAAAGACAAGAGCTTTCCTCTCTTTCTTGTTGGTGGCCGAAAAAAGGGGCATTGGGTAGTATGCCCAATGCCTTTTGTTTTTGCTCTTCACAAGAGACTAGGCATGCAAGCCTACTACCTAGTGTCATGATTGTGTTTTTATTTAAAAATAAATAACACAATATTTACTAAACACACACCCATATTTCGGTTTTAAGTATAAAATCGAGAATCCATTTTATTTTGTCATTTGTCAAATTTGTCACATGTAACATGTTACATGACATGTTACGATGCAATGTATTTTTATCATATTAAAAATCAACATACTCATAAAATATGTCATTTACAAAATCGACTAGTAATTCGTAATTACTTGTACCAAAATATTTCACCAATTTATAAATCGTATTTATAATAATTCATTCAAATTTAATTGTTTCTTTAAACAATAATTTCATCCGAGTAATGATACAATTCGATTACTCAGACCGTATCTCATTTAATTACATTTCAATTTGATACGTAAATTATACTCACAAAATCATCCGTCAATTTTAAGCAATTTAATTAACTCGTATCGGTATACGATTAATTAAATAATCAATTAAGAGTATTTCCCTATAGGTATGACCTAAGGGGATCAATAGATCACCACCGTCGCACGACAATAATGTCAAACTCTAGTCACCAATCATTACCGATATGTGTGGACCAGTTGACTTGTAAAATATTACATCCCACATGTATTCTTAAAATGAGATTTAATAATGATATATAAATCATGTGATCGCACTATTGTTGAGGACACATTTCCCAACAGGAACTGCCTGGATAGACGACCCAGGAGGAGGTGTTGATAAAGCTACACCGTCTAGGAAAAAGCTGCGTGATGAGGTGATAGATTGGGACCGGATCTTTGTGGGAAGTCTTTGTTCTTACATTGTCAAGTGTGGAGGCGGATGTCCGCTTGACGATTCTTTGAAGCTACCGCGTCGATCGAGAGGCCTAGTAGTAGGCCGATGATTTGTGCTGTTGGATGATCTGGAAAAAGGTCGTGCGGGACCTCATAAACCAGCGCTCTCCGGGAGGCAGCCCGGACTGTTTTATCGTACTTTCGTTGAACTATTTATTTTTCCTTAGCTTATTGTTGAACTTTAGACGCTGTTTTACAAACTTCCCATGTATTTCCTTGCTTTTAATGCGTGTTTTGCAGGTCAAAGTACTCGATCTGATATTGTGCTCGATCGAGCACTTTTTGAGGTAGTTTTCACTCGATCGAGTGATATTGTCCTCGATCGACCAAAACCAAAACCATGCTTACTCGATCGAGTGGTTTTCTACTCGATCGAGTCCTTCCAATGGACCAGTTCACTCGATCGACCAGTTCCAAGTGCTCGATCGAGTAGCTTAGACTTCCAGCCGCTGTTTTCCGTCTATGGAGCTACTGTTTGACTTTCTTTGACCTCCCATGTTCATGGTCGGTTTGGGGAGGGCCCTCTATATGACGTTTTGTAAGTTTTTCCGACTCCATTTATCCTCTCCTCTTCAGTTTGCATTTCTTTCCCTATTTTTGGTACAATGAGGGCATTGTACGGTTTGGTTTGGGGAGGTATGCATCCATATCTGTGTCTGCATGTTTCTTGCATTTTTGCTTGCACGTTTATTTATTCTCGCATGCATTGTTGTTTTAATTAATTCAAAAAAAATCATATAAAAATCATAAAATTCAAAAATTTTCAAAAATTTCATGTTTAAATTGAGTCGGAACGTTTGAACATTGACGCTACTTTGAATCCTTACTTGAGCCCTGCATATTCTTGACATTTAGTTGGCATGATTATGTGCATAATCTACGAGTTTTTGTTTCTCTCTTATCTGAACGAATAGACTTGATTCATTATGTCGGCAAGCTATATTACATTCTGAGGTTAGAGCTTTATAAACTGGTGACATTCATGACCGGTTCCATTTAGGATGTGAGTAGTGCTCTCTTTAAGGCATGTAACATCAATTTACATAAGCATGAGTCTAGTCTTCTTAATACCTGTATGCATTCGGTCTGTGGATGGTGACACATGTTAGGAGAGGCAGTTCCCTTTATTTCATTCTACCCATGAGCCCCAGATAGCCAAATTGCCTTTTTGTCCTATTAACTACTTTCTATAATACTTCCTACCCTAGCCGAGCTAGTGACGAGTAGTTGTTGGAATGTGTGATTGCAATATGGTTATTTTACCTGATTTCAGAGGATGGTGGAAGAATCGAAGGGAATGAAATAAAAGAATCGTTGAAAAAAAAAATGAAAAAAAAAACGAAACAAGAAAAGAAGAAAAAGAAAGAAAAAAAAATCATGTGAAAAAGAAATGAGAATTGTACAAAGATTTTCACTCCCAAGTCTTATTTATATCTTATGGGGAGTTGACGATTCCTGGTGTTTTGTGAGTTTAGTGCATAGTTTTGCACCGTTTCATCTTGCTATATTGAGTACGAAGTTGGGATGCAGTTTATATTTGGATTCGTTGTTGCTAGCCTGGCTATTAACCCCACATATCCAAATTCATTTTAGCCCTTCTTACCCATTACCTCACTTACCCAAATGTAAGTCCTCGGCATGTGTCTTGGTCATTAGTATGGTTGGAATGCATATGTACGGTTGTAGAGACTTTATTCATGTTAACTGCATGCATGTTCTTATAAGTCGAGCTAGGTGAGTGTCTTTACTTCTTCCTATCTTTCACATATATACTCACCTTGTGCCTAATTTTGAGTGACGAGTGACCCGTGAGAGTCCGATATCTTTTGAATCTTGCAAGGTCGACGGTTCAGTAAGTTTGAAACATTGATTTAACTCGTTTGTACTTCTCATTTGCCACTTTGTCATTTTGTTGCATTAAATTGGTTTTCGTGGGTGATTTGTAGCTCATGCGTTGGTCCGTTCCTTTGTTGTTTCTTAGTTGCATTCATATTTGCTTGGGGACAAGCAAAGGTTTGGTTTGGGGAGATTTGATACGTGCCTAATGTATAGTCTTTTTAGCCTATTTTATGCACGTATTTCTATGCTTTTATCGTGGTTTTATGCTACGAAATGCCCCGAATATGCTACTTTGGGTTATTTTGTCTTATTTGCAGGAATGAGCCATAAAGTAGTAGATTCATGCCATTTACCGTCCGTTTAGCATGCATTTGGAGGAAGAGATGATTTGGAACGGGAAATATAGCTGTCTTGGGATGCGTGAAGGTGTTTCGGGAGCTAAAAGGACAAGTCAAAGACCAAATTACAAGACCAACACGAGCTGGAACCAGGAACTGTTCGATCGAGCCTTATCTTTTGGTCGATCGAGTAAACAGACGGAAGAACTGTTCGATCGAGCTTTACCTTTTCGTCGATCGAGTAAACAGACGAAGAGACTGTTCGATCGAGTGGCTTAAGTGTTCGATCGAACAATTACAAGCTACTGGGACTCAATTCACGTTAAGCTTAGATTAGGTTTTATGTTTTTAGGCTATAAATAAATCTAACAGGAGGTTAGACAAAGGGGGGGGGGGGATCATCGCACGTTACTTTTCTTCTGTCACTTTCACTGTTACTTTTGTTGTCAATTCCGGATCATTAATTCAGTATTAATTCTTTCTCTTTCCTCTCTTCTTTAATTATTATTTATGTTATTTGTTCTTCCTTTATTTCTCGTTTCCCCTTTTATTATGTCTAGCTAATTCCGTAGTATGTTAGGATTAGGGAAGCCGTGGTAGCAACATGTTATAATTGACTTGAATAGATTAGCCTTGCGATAAGAATTGTATTAGGCAATTTAATTGTTATCAGGACGAATGAATGCATGCAGGAGACCAATAAATCTAGTTAACCCCGACCTGGATCGAAAGATTGGAAGGGAAGGCTTGCTTAATTTCAATAGGGTATTGTAGTGAGGGAGAAAGCTAAGCTATTTACGCTCTAGGGCGGTTTAAGGACCGAAAGGTGACGACCATAGCTCTTCTTATCAATATTTTAATCGTCTCAGTATACCCGATAGTATAGTTGCCACGGTGGACCGACTCCTAGCATATTTCCCTTCTCTTTCTGTTAATTTCTTACATTCATTTCTCTCTCGCCTATTAGTTTAGTTCAACAATCAACTCAACCCCCACATTGTGACATTAGACAGACCGAGTTAAATAGATAATTAGCAAAATAGCCTCCCTGTGGAGATCGACCCTACTTACCGCTGACTTTTGTTAGTAGTAACTTAGGTATTTATTTTTGGTACATAACGACCGTATCATCAACCCGAAAATGTCTTTTGTTGAAATAAAAACTTTGATAACGATAACAGAAAAATGACCCGAATCCAACCCATAAAATACTTGTAAATCTCAACTTAATAACAATTGAGTAAACAAAATCCCATAAATCAAGAATCATCAAGCGAGAAATTTACCTCATAAGTAAGAATAGTGAAAAATCCTGAGTTTCTTACCCAAGTGTTGGAAAAATGAAAGAAAGATTATCGCATGATTGTGGCAATTAGACACATGAATAATGACTAACTCAGTTGGTCGCTCGTCTGTGAGACCATTATACGGCAGACAATGACCTTATAGTAGCTTATGTAACTTAGTTAATGACATTAATAAGCGATGTGCATAAACTATTATAAGACCATTACACCATACAATAGTCTTAATAAGTAGGCAAAAATTTATAGGACTTTAAGATGACCAAATGAAGAAATGATTCTAAAATGTACTCCTTGTATGTGATCAGGCTTGCAACGCTGGAGGTAGAGATTGTAAAGCAATGACTGATCTTCACATGAGATGGCCGCACACTAGCCCATCTTTTAGCACTGATCTTCCATTTAACTATCAGTCGGTATGTTTAATGGGGTAAGACCGTCTTACTAGCAGTCTAGCACAACTTATATTCTCTCCACTATCAATCAATAATTTCAATGGGTTTGAGTTACATGTAAGACCTTCTCATTACGGGTGATTTAAAATGTTTGAACACTTGTATTTAATAAATACATGGGTTTTTAAGTTGTATTGGCTATTATCAATTTAAACACAAAAATGAACAATTGCTTACTCTTTACTTCTTTTAACAAATTATAGAAATGAAAAGAGACCTGCAATAATGAATAACAGCAGCAGCAACAACAACATTTAAATAATAACAAGATAACCCTAAATTAAGACAAACACCCAAATTAACAATAGAAAAACTAAGTATCGAACTAAAAAATTGATTAACATTGGAGTTAACCCTAATTTTCCTCACTCAATTTGATACTAGATTTTAGTTGTATTTAGCAATCAATGGAGAGTTACAGAACTAAGCAACGAACCCCAAAAAAATGGAATAGCACAACTGAAAGTTTGAAATAAAAGATCAAAATCCAAATAGAAATAAAAAACCCTAAATTACGATGAATACGATTTAGAGGAGATGACAGGTACGGACAAAGGAGCAGCTGAGATAGAGCAGCAGTGCTGAAGACCGGTGACGATAAGAGCAACGACGGAGTCAGAAGGAATATGCGAAATATTAAAATAAATTTGTCGATGTTGAAAATATAGGCGCCAATTTACTCAGAGACTTGCGCCAAGTATTTTTTAGCTATACATTGGTTTTTAATAAATCTGATGTATAAATTATAAATTAAAAATAATATATAAGTTCATTTTAAATAGGCATGGGTTCTTTTAAAGTCTCATGTCTATTTAAGGATATCGACATCAGTTTTTTCGAAATATCTGATGTATAAATTTATACTTCAGATTTTTTTAAAAATCTGATGCCTATTAAGTGGTGTTTATTTGATATTTTGTAGTAGTGTTTTAGTCTATAAAGGGACTTCCATTAGTGCTCATTTCTACTTCTAACCCCAGAAAGTATTTCAATTCTCCTAAGTCAGTCATGTGGAAAGAGACATTAAGATGGTCTTTAAGAACTTGTATCTGAGAAGGACTGTCTCCTGCAATCACCATGTCATCAAAATAGATCAAGACAACAGTGGTGCGGCCATAATTCTGTTTGATAAACAAAGACTGATCAGCATGGGATTGTCTAAATCCACACTGATGCAGGACCTGTGACAGTTTAGAGAACCACTACCTGGGAACTTGTTTTAGTCCATAAAGAGACTTGATTAGTTTACAGAACTTGCTTTCAAGCTTGCCATTCTCCCCCTTTCCAATTGGGTGCAGGATTCCATCACGGTACCCCTGAGGTAGCTTCATATACACATCTTCCAGAAGATCACCATGCATGAAGGCATTAACAACAAACATCTGACAGGTTTCCCAATTGTTTATGGAGATGACAGCTAGAAGTGCCCTAACTGTGGACATCTTGGCAACTGGGGCAAATGTCTTATCATAGTCTATCCCATACATTTCCCTGAAACCTTGAAACACTAGCCTTCCTTTATGTCTTTCAATTGAGCCATCCAGATTGTATTTGGTTTTATACACACACATACATCCAATGGCCTTCCTGCCTCTAGGTAGGTAAGTGAGAAGCCATGTATTGTTATCATTAAGATCCTACAATTCAAGGTTCATAGCATGAATCCATTTGTCTTCTTTATTGGCTTTTGATATGTAAGAGGATCAGGGTCAGTCTGAGCAAAGGTTACATGGCCAGCAAAGGGTTTAGACAGCAGATGTAGCTGAACCATGCACTACGCCAAATCTGGCCATCAATAACGAGCTTATCACAACGGTTTAATGCATAAAATAACGACACTTAGATCACCGTTTTTCAAATATTGGCGGAAACCTAGACCGCGCTAATAAGAATAACGATTTTCCTCGAAAACCGTTGTTATTATAATCTGACAATGGCTGCTTAACAAACCATTATAAAAAACGATTAATGGTTTCCAAAAACTCGTTATAGAATCACTCTTATGAATGATTGTTAGACAACCGTTACCAGTTTAAGAAAATGGCATTTCGAAAACTGTTACTAAATTATTACCAGCAACGAGTTGTGGTACCCGTTGTTATGTTGTAGCTAAGGGTTTCTTGTAACCGTTATTATTTTCTATTATGAAAGAACAGTTTTTCAATTGAACTGTTGTCACTATTTGAATAGATTTCTCAGTTTGACCACTGCATGCAAAATTTTATCAGGCCTTTAATAAATATTCAATTTGACCAATAATATTCAATTTGACCAAAATAATTCTATAAATATGTCTTCATAATATTTTAGGTCAAAATCAAAATTATCAAACATTTACTCTTTAATTTCTGTCTAAATTTCTCTCTAAATAAAATATGGTTGGTGTATCGGAGCTACAATCACGTTCTCATTATGCACAACCTTTTCCTTGCATTCTTCATAATCTCCTGGTTCATTATGATGAGAATGGAAAAGGTTTAAACCCTGATTTTGAGTGGTTGACGCAAATGCTTCATGACTCCGGTTTCACTGCGGTTAAAAAAGTACCATGTGTCTACAAACAAGCAAGGTTTTGTAGGGTTCGCTTTTATCGAGTTTGACGAAGCCAACTGCCATGATAGTTTTCACCAGGCAAGACAATTAGGGGCTACATTTGCGAGGAAAGATGCGAGGAAAGAGGACTTCTATTCGGATGATAGACTAAAAGGCCCTTATCTATGGGTTGCGACCCATCTTGATCATCATCTGCTGAAACATAACAGGAAGCATCACATTCTTTCCATTGTGCCTATGTCATTGGAAAAAGAGTCCATTCCACCTGCGATGCCCCGGTGATAATGAAAGGTCGATCTACGACTTGCTCTATACCGAAATTCATGAAGAGTATCCTAATACTTCATTAGATTCTAATAATTAAGTCTTTAATTATTATCTAGCATTATAAGTTGTATTTCGATTATGGTGGTGGTTTGAATTAAAGTTTAATTATTTATGTTTTTTGTTACGTTTTTTGTTACCCCATCCTCTTGAATTCAGAGACAATATCACCATATACTCCCTCCATTCAACTCCGCACTACACATTTCTATCAATACGTAAGTGAAAATATATTCATGTAGGATCTTGTTTTATTCGTCTTTAGGAGTACATTAAAAATATCTAACTTTTATAATTTTTGCAAATACGTAGCTAAAGATATTTATCATGTAAAACAAGCGTTGACAAACGTGAAAAAGCAAATGTGCAGTGTGGAGTTTAATGGAGGGAGTATGTTTTTTGTTACCCCATCCTCTGGAATTCACAGACAATATCACTGTATATATCTCTTTCACCTTCAGCCCAATCCACATAGTCGGTTTCCCATTCTAACGACATTGTCCCCTGCTCGGCACTGCGACCTTGGTGGTGCAGAGTAGGAAGTAGCAGAAGACGACAATATTCATTCGCAACCCATAAATATGGGACTACCCGCTGATAATCGTGATCAAACCAGAGTCTCGAAGAGTCATTGTTATACAATGCCGACTCAAGTTTGCGAGCCTGACGAAAGCATTCCCGCTCCTCACCCCCGCAAAACTCAATGACGGCGTATCGCCCAAAGCCATTATGCGCATCATTGTCCGAGTAGATAGTTTGAACCAAATTCAATCCGGCTAACCGAATCAAACCTATTAACTAGTCATGGGTATAAGAGAGTATAGTCATTCCATTCCCGTCCTCTGTGTACGGGAGATTGTGAATGATGCACGTAAAGGGTTTAGCGTACATAATTCTACTTGGGGGTCCTGTAAGAGGTTCATATGATGCTTCATCATCATCATCAGTGGATGAATAATATGAACTACTATAAGTTGATGAACTTGACGACATAATTGATGTGTAAAATTAATGGAGGACTAGCTTTTTGTTTTTGAAAGAGGGAGGGACTAACTTTCTACTTATTATAATAAAAAAGAATGGAAAACACACACACACACACACACACACAGATATATATATATATATATATATATATATATATATATATATATATATATATATATATATATATATATGAGTTTGGGTTGTATTGGAAATTATATAATAAGATAATAAGAATTAGAACCGGTATAATAAGATAAGAATTGGGAACTTAACAAGTTAAGAATTGGAAAGTGAAAACGGTACAAGTTAAATAAGAATCGTTTCACTCCACCGTGTTAAACATATAATCTAACAACAGTTATAAAAAAAACCATTTTCCAATGAGTAAAAACACAGCGGTTGGACAATGCCCGTTTTAAACTAAATTATCAAACAATTTCCTCATATTATCAATTTAATTGTTTGTGATTTTCCAGTGTTTGTGATATGACTAATGCATACCCTCTAATTTTTACTTTTTCTAATTCAAAGTTGTAGTATTGATTATTTGATCATATGTATAACACAAAATGATAACGGTTCTTTGTGAATCTGTTATCATAATACATATATAAAAAACGGTTATTTTAAGGCCGTTGACATATTACACCAATAAACAACGGTTTTTCATAAAACCATTGTAAACATAGATCCAATGTGAAAACTGAAAAGTTTGTTATTTTACCAATGCATGCCCTATTATTATTGGTTGTTTGACTATTATTCACCTCATGCATGCATACACATTTAATACAAGTTTGAATGTAGCGTATTGCTGAAATTAACCTAAATAATTATAGCTTTTTTCTATAAATAGTATCACAGTTGAAGTAATAATAAGAATCACTTTATTAGTACTAACCTATCTACTTTACTTTTTAAATAATATACATATACATACATACCATAATAAAATGTCGTCGTCTTTATCATCCGCAGTCGCATCTCCTCAGCAATCGGTAACCCGCTATATCAATTCGATTACGTGCATAATTCACAATCTCCGAGTCACACGAGATGCTGCTGGGAAGCCAGCTTCTAAGAGCCTTACCTCATTGAGGGACATCCTTATTGAGAATGGGTTTTCAAATGTTAGGGCAATCCACTTGGCTTGGATTTCGAGTCGTGGGTTTCTTCGATATGCTCTGATCGAGTTTCAAGGGGATGGTCTTGACGATTTTCGCCAAGCAAAACAACTCGTTGCAAGGTATGCATCAAGTGACCATCAAAGGGGTAACGTGACTTTTATGCCGACGACCCTAAGGATCGTTATGTACACGCTTGGCCTTACTTATGGGTTGCCACTGCTGAGGACGCTCATCTGCTAAGAAGGTGTTTTCCGTATAGTATTATTACTGTACCAAAATCATGGGAAGACGAAGGAGTCCCTCATTTTGATCACCTTCTTGATGTCGATGCAGTAAGTTTGATTTATAATCAAGTTTATCCTGATTACCCACCCCCTACTCAAACTCCTTGTTAGGGTGTTTAATTAATTTAATTTGACAGCTGTTTATTTTTGTGGATTTCTTTTATTTTTCTTAGCCGCTTTAAGATGACTCACTAGTTTATACATATTGCACCCTCTAACATTATCCTACCAAACCTCCTTAACAATGCCATGGAACTGAGGATCTTGTGTTGGAGTATGTGTCCTCAAAAATAGTGCGATCACATAATTAAATCTCATAATAAAAATATGTAGGGGATGATTCAATTATATAGTCAACTGATCAACATTAATCGGTAATGATTGGCTAACTAGAGTTTGACATTACTGTCGTTTGACGGTGGTGATCATTTTATCCCTTAAGGTCACACCTAAAGGATGAAACCCGAATAGATAATTAATTAATTATATTTGATACAGATTAATTAATCCCTTATTTATGTGAGTTGGATTGTATATCTTATTATAATATGATTAAATAAGATTTAATTTAGTAATTAAATGTTAAGTTACTAAATTTGTTGAGGTTTTATAAATATATTTTGAGGTAGAGGTAATAAATTATTTATAATTACAAGGAGTTGTAAATTTAACTAACTAGTAATTATGGGGCCCGTTATATGTTGATATAATGGTAGTATACTACTTAAGTGTTGGGTGTATATCATTTGATATTTAATTGTTAAATGATCATACAAATAATTAATTATATAAGATAATTGATTACATGATTTATAAGCATTTGTGGGACAAATGTTGAAAATCAAAATTGGACAAATGGGGCCATGTGCACCGGTTTTATAAAGTATATTTAACTCATTTATTTTGTCCAATTTTCAATCTTATGTCAAGTGCATATGTGATGTGACTCATATTTGAGCACATTTAGTCCCCGAATTAACCTCGTTCCTATGCTTTATAGCACATAATTGGGTCATTTACTATCTTTAGTTTCCCATTTTGCACATTCTTTGAGGTTTTGTCCCCTTTGGTAGGAAAGGAGTGCTAACCTTGCATCTATCAGGCGGAATGGAGCTAAATTGATCACATCTAATGACCAAGCATCAAACAGAAGACAATACTAGAAGGCATATATAGATAATAAAGTGAAATGGGCAATGATGAAAGGATCCTTGCATCCCCGAAATGATCCTTGCGGATTATGAAGGAGGAAAAGAAGAGTAGTTGACTGACCAGGAATCTGAGCGGATCAGACACGATCCGGGCGTCTCCCATCATCAACATCCGGGCGTCTTTCGGCCAAGTCGAGCGTCCCGCAGCGCAAAGATCCGAGGATCTCCCAGGCAATCCGCTCGGATCGCAAGACAGAGAGCCCGTGCCACAACAAAAGACGCACGAATCGTGGCATAACTAGCACGGGGGATAAGCTCATTTCCTTCTAGAGGAGCATTTCCTCAACTTTTCTTAGGGTCTCCCTAATCCTTGCACCTAATCTTTAGTTTAAATACTCCATATTACTAATTAGATTAGCATGCTCTCTTAATGAAGCTATAATTAAGTTATAATCATCGTTTAATCAAGTAGTAATCTTATAATCAACTCTTAATCAAGTTATAATACAATTCTCAATATTAAATCTTCCCTTAATTTCTCTATTGTTCATCATTTATTTTGGGTAATTAGAAGATTATTTGGGTTTATTTGGAGGATTGACAACCTTCCATCAATCATCAAGTACTTCTATTATTCTTTGCATTATTATTTTGGAATCTCTATAGGTATAATTCCATTAATCATTAACTTGGGTTAATGAGTGAGTAGTTTCCTTAACTAGGGTTAATGAGGAATTAGGGGAAACCAACATGAGGATTGATTCATGCTTTATCGAATATGTTTTCATAATTAATTTGCTTGCTTGTTGTGATTTCAACTTTAGCACATGTTATGTTTGATGAAATGCGAGCCTATGAATTCTTGCATTTTTTACCCATCACTTATCTTTTGAATGAGACTTGTAAGCTTATACACCAACTCGAGTCTCATTAGACCATGTATATAGTTGAATATGAAGGACTAAGTCGACATGTAGGTGTTGTAAAATCTAATCGATTCGGCTCCGGGACCCAACTTTCTTAGGGATTATAAGATTATACACCAACTCGATATATACCATCACAACAATAAGTGCTTGCACCTAGTAGAGAACATGTTTGTATGATCAAATCCCATGAATCCCCTATGAACCCATGACACCCTAGTGCTTTTAATCAATTGTTTACATCTCCTTTTAATCATATTGCTTGTTTTTATCACCTTACTTTTATATTGTTGATACGTTTAGTTGATCTCCTATCTCAACCCAAATTGTGACACCCTAAGACACAACCTTTTACAATTGAAAATCCTAGCTACATCAATACCCGTCCCTTGGGATTCGACCTTTACTTGCCTCTTTCCTAAGAGTAGTTTGTAAAGTTATAAATATTGTTTTGGTTGGTAGCTTTTGACGATGAGTTTAATCCACACCAAAAATAGCGCCGTTGCCGGGGACTGTGTTAACTTGATTTGATTTTCATTATTTGTTTTTAGTTGTGTCTTTCTTTACCTTGGGGAAGTCAATCTCCTCATGGTTGTTCTAATTTTTTTCGAGTTGTTTGATATTTTGCAGGTCTAGGAGATCACAAGGTAACTTGTTACCCATTGATTTTGAAATTGAAAGAACCTTAACCGACAATAGAAGACTTGCTGGAGGTACTTTAAGAGGTATCGGGGAAATTGTGGACATTCAACCAAATAACATAGACTTTACCAACCCTTTTGTAAGAGAAGGAGAG
The DNA here is from genome assembly GCF_048544455.1 of Silene latifolia. Classification (NCBI taxonomy): domain Eukaryota; kingdom Viridiplantae; phylum Streptophyta; class Magnoliopsida; order Caryophyllales; family Caryophyllaceae; genus Silene; species Silene latifolia. The sequence goes on from NC_133534.1 coordinate 123,577,405, forward strand.
GACAACCTAATACAAAACCCACCACAAAATCAACCCACAATGCCTAAATTCTCATCACATTCCGTACCAAGCGAGGACAACCTAATACTGGTAATTTCATTGCCAAATCCACATTCATACAACTAGTTGAGAGAAGTCAATTTGTAGGGATGCCTAGTGAAGACCCTCACTCACATATGGAAACTTTTTATGACTATTGTGATGCGATTTCTCAAACCGGAGTTACTCAAGACCAAATTCGATGGGTCTTATTTCCTTTTTCCTTGATTGGTACCGCAAAGCAATGGTTGAAAAGTCTAGACAAGACTACTCTTGATATTGATTCATGGAAGAAGTTGGCACTTGCTTTCTACAAGAAATTCTATCCTCCGGAGAAGACTTACATGTTGAGAGCCCAAATCACCTGATTCAAACAAAGGGATGAGGAATCATTGCATAAAGCATGGAAGAGATTTAAGGACACTTGTCATTCTTGTCCACACCATGGACTTAACAAGTGGTTCCTTGTGTAACTATTTTGGAATGGTCTATATGAAGACTCCTGAAACATTCTCAATATGGGATCTAATAGTATGTTTACCGAAGTTGATGACAATCAAACATGTGCCAGAATTGAAGAAATGGCGTTTCATAATTCGCAATATAGTAGGCCTCAGAAGGCTATTAGAGGAGGAAGGCATGAGGTAGATTCCATCACTCAATTGGGTGCTCAACTAAGTGCTCATATGGACACCATTAATTTAAAGTTTGATAAAGCCATGGCTAAGCTTGATGAAGCTTCCAAATCACCCAAACAACATGTTAATGCTCTGGTGGCATCATCCTCAATTCCAAGTGGAGTATGTGAGAGTTGTGGAACTTTGAGACAGACCAAAGTGAATGTAGGGGAGCAAGTGAACAAGTGAATGCTTTCCAAGCATATAAGAGTGGCACTCCTTATTCCAACTATTACAATGAGAATACAAAATTCCATCCCAATCTTTCATACAAAAGCCAAAATGTCCAAAACCCTCAACCAACATACACCCCACCCCCAATGAGAAATCAAGCTCAAAGACCCTTTTACAACCAAAGCCAAGGTTATCAAAACCAACCTTCATATAATCAATCCAATGACCAAAGCTTTGATGTTCAAAAAGTGGTCCTCCAAATGCAAAATAACCAACAAGAGTTTTTCACCCAAATGCAAAAAGATAGCCAAGCCAAGGACGTCACCATCAGCAACATACTAGCCCACACCAAAATGTTGGAAACCCAAATGTCTCAATTAGCATCTTCTAGCTCTCAAAGACAAAAGGGGTAATTACCACCTCAAAGTAATCCCCCAAGACATGAATCGGTGAGTGCCATCCATTTGGGGAGTGGTACAAGGTATGAAGGGCCAAAGAAGCCAATTGATGAAGACATTGTGGATGCTAGTGACAAGCAAAGAATTGAGAATTCTAAGGAGGTAGATCCTAACACCAATGAAATTTCAAAGAAGAAGAATGAAGAGAAGGCTAAAGAAAAAGAGCATGTTGTGATTAGACTTTCATTCCCAAGTCGTCATGCTAAGCCTAATTTTGATGAACAACTTGGAAAGTTCATGGAGATTTTGAAGAACTTAGAAGTCTCAATCCCATCACGGAATTGATCAATCATGTTCCGGCTTATGCAAAGTACATGAAAGATATTCTTACCAAGAAGAATTCCATCCGGAAATTAGACACTATTGCATTCACTAAAGTGAGTAGTGATATTCTTCAAGGAAGTTTACCTCCAAAATTCAAAGATCCGGGAAGCTTCTCTATTCCTTGCACCATTGGCGACACCACAATCAACAAATCTTTATGTGACCTTGGAGCAAGTGTAAGTGTCATGTCATACTCGGTATACAAGAGGCTAGGAATGGGAGAGCTCAAGTGGACTAACATTACTCTTCAAATGGCGGATCGATAAAAAAAGATACCTTTAGGGGTATGGGAGGATGTGCCCGTAAGAATTGGAAAATTCTTCATCCCGGTGGACTTTGTCATTGTATACATGGAGGAGGATTCCAACATTCCTATCATCTTAGGAAGACCTTTCTTGCACACCGCAGGAGCGGTAATCGATGTGAAACATGGAGAGCTCACACTTTAAATGGGGGATGAAACGATCACTTTTAATCTCGACAAGACAATGAGAGCTCCCCGACTACATGAGCCATGTTTCATGGTCGATCATTATAGCCGAGAAAGTGATAGGAAGAAGTTGACATCTCAATGAAAAGATCAAGCTACGGGTAAAGAATCACCACCCATATGGAAGAAGAAAGTGGATAATCCTCAAGATGCTCTATCCGGAGAGCATGAAAATTTCATCAAGAATGAGAGCTTGAATAGCTCACCACCATCATGACAAGTAAGGAAGAAGGCCTCATTGGCCATGACAACAAGAAAGAGGAGTTGTTTTCATCAACTCATGATACAATTGGGGAGCAAGCTAGTGAAGTTTGTGGTCTATGGGATGACGAATTTGAAGGATTAGTTAATCCTTACATTGGTAATGCTATGACCTTAGCCCAAGGCTTTGGTGACCATCTTCAAACAAGTCACCACCATGAAGAACACAATGTCCAAAGGTTTATTGAAGATCTTTATAATGATAATGAACAAGCCTTTGACTACTTCTACAAGGTGTTCAGCAACATCAACAACACCTTGGCTCTGCCCCCTTGATATCTCACACAAGAATGAGAGTTTGGTGGAGTCCTCCCTAAACCACCATTTGTAAATATTCTAACCCCTTAACTTGCATTTTACTTCTTGTATTGCATTTTTTTTGTCAATTTTGGATTTACATTTTTATGCTTTGATCAAGATTATCATTATGAGAAAAAGTGTGGGAGGTACTTAAATGTTTCTTGATGTGTAGTGTTTTATTTAGTGTGGGGATAGAAAATGCCTAGGCTATCCGACCCTTCATAGTGCACCCACAATGAAGACCAAAGGAATGAAGAAGAAATTACATGGGAAATGAAGAATCTCCGTGGGTGGAACTGAACCCGTGGGTACAAGAGTGATCCGAGCGTCCTGGCACCTACCCGCTCGTCTTGGAAGAATAGGAAATTGAAGAATCCATACTGACTATGAATCCGAGCGTCCCCAGGACAAGACGCTCTTCTCAGTTGAAATCTGAGCGTCCTGGCTGCTTTAAAATTTAAAATTTCACACTGTCTTACAATCCCAGCGTCCCAAGGGAAAGACGCTCGTCTCCAGCTGAAAGACGCTCGTCTCCTGCAGAATTTGCGCATCTCGGCACGGGTTAGAAACTTCAAAGCTGACTGTCTTATGATCCAAGCGTCTCCTAAAGAATCCGCCCGTCTCCTGCTGCTGAATGCTATAACATGGGATTAAATCCCCTCCTTCCCCAATTCATTTCTTTTCTATTCAAACACAAACACACATTCATAACCCTCAATCCCCTCATCAACAAAACATAATTTCCTCAACCAATTTCACCCAAATCAAATCCAAACTTCCTCAAAACACAATCAAATTACTCTTTCATCAACAAAAAGCCAACAAAACACCAAAATCCTCAAAAATTGAATCGATTTTCTAGGGTTTCAAGGCAAAATTCGAAAACCCCAAATCGATTAGGGATTCATTGAAGCTTGAGGATACTAGAAGCATTTAAGCAAAACTTTGGTTTGTTGATACATTCTTAACAAGGAGAAGCATTATGGCAAGGACTAAAGGTAGGAACAAGGCACCCACAAAATCAAATCTTTCAAAAAGGTAACAAGCTCTTCAAGCTTCCAAGGCTATGGTGGTACAACAAGCAAGAGTGGAAATTCAAGAGGTTCCTACTCCTATGGTGGAAGCTACTCCTATTCTGGTTATTGAGCAATTACGAGAATATCCGGAGGTAACTTTCACAACCAATTCTCGTAGAAAAGCTTTTATATCTCTTGCTAAGAAAATAATTTTGCCCGCCAAGTTTATATGTCAAGATGCTTTAGCCAAATTGGGTGTTCTTGAGAGGACCAAAAACTTCCTCGAGTCGATGGGGTTTCTTACACTATTTGACATGCAAGTATTGACTTACCCCCCCTTACCATGGAATTTATAAGCTCTTTGATAATCACTAAGGTAGAGGCTCGAAAGAATGTTGAATTCCGCCTAGAAAACAAGGATAGAAATATGTCTTTGGATGAGTTTGGAGAGGTGTTTGGTCTTAAGGACCATTCTCCTTATGTGAAGAAGCCCTCGAAATATGACCCCGCCCCTCTATGGAAAGCAAGCACCGGAAGGAAATTTGAATCCTTCCATGAGTGTCGTGCCCTCTATGTCCACCATCAGGGTATAAGGGTATGGCATAAGGTTATGGGAAATACTCTAATTGGAAGGAAGGGCACTAATCATTTCACCGAACTCGACTTCATCTACCTTGAATCAACCATGAATGTCGACAAGAAGTTCACCAATAAATAAAATGTACTTCAACTCTTACTTGAAAGGTGGTTTACAAATGACCATGGTAAAGATGGGACGGCCTTTATAGTGAATGGAGGATTAGTAACATCGTTAGACAAACACTTTAATCCGGATTTCAACAAGGATAAGACTTACAAGCCGGTTAAAGGAGACAACCTTATTGATTTAGCCACTATGATCAACAAATTTCATTGGGTCAAGAATGATAATCTTGACAACAAATTGGAGTGGCTCACCAAAGATACTAAGTCCTTCATTATACCAAACAAGATTTTCCGACTCAATGTCCGAAGCCCAAATTATCTTCTTCCACTCTCCGATGAAGCCAAGTTGATTGTGCAACAACATCGGGAAACTATTGTCGAGCCCTCCTCCTCCTCTATTGTGACTCCACACTATCCGTTTACCTAACAAGAATTCTGACCCAAAGATGTTGAGGTAGGTAACGATTACTTGACCCAATTGATGCAACATATCCATAGGGAAGCTTATGAGGACCGGGTCAATGCTTACCGGGCCTAATATCTGCACCTCCTACACTTAGCTAGGCAAGGACTCCTTGATCTATCATATCCTTTGCCTAGTTGGGCGGATAGAGAAGTGTTCTTTCCTAATGCTCCTAGAGATGCTAACATGGGTGGTGAGGTTACCAAGGGGAAGGATATTGTTGTTGAGAGTGAGGAAGAAGATGAAGAAGAGGAAGAAGAGGAAGAGGTTCAAAGTTCAACTGATGATGGTGAAGCCTCCGGGTCCATGGAGGTAGATGATGATGATAATAATGAGGATGTTGATGATGATGACGATGGAAGTTATGAGGATGTCGCCGACAATTGAGGATTATCAAGCTTTTTGGAGGATGCCACATATCCATTGTGAGTTTCCTACACCTCATTTAGCTTTGTTCATTTCTCTTGTTTTCAATTATTTTCTCTTGATCAATTGTTTGAGTCCTAGCAACACTCAAAGAACTCCCACCTCGGTCTCATTGAGGTGTCTTTTACTGTTCCCACCTTGAAAAATCCAAAATGACAAACTAGTTTCATGCATTGTATACTTGTGCATGAACTCCCCCATTTTTATACTAGAAATAGTGTCTCATTTGGTTTGGGGAAGTTTAAGCGCAAGCATTGGGAGTTAATCTAAATTAACTCTCCAACAAATAAATTCATGCATCATATAGTTTAGTGTAGTTTGCATCACTTGTATATATGACATGTAGCTTGCATAGTAGTATAGAAATCGTGCATTCACATTTAGCTTGCATAATTTCCTATCGTATTGGCCATTGAGGACAATGCTCATACTAGTGTCGGGCTGGAAAATTCTAACTTGACTTTTAAATCAAAAAATCAAACAATTGAAAAATACTAAAACATGTCTTTTTATTTCATAAACATAAAAACCATAAAAATTTGAAAAATGGAAAATACATAAACATGTTCATTCCTTTATAGTGTAGATTGTATATATATTGTATATATTGTGTTTGTTTGTCCTTCTATCACATTGATCGACTACGCCACATCCGAGACACGAGGATCATGAAGACCGCATGGTATGAACTTTCTAATCTCCTTTTTCCTCTCTATGTTAATGACTATGTGGCTTTATTTTGGTTGATGCGGTATACACCAATGTGATGTTAGGAATTGCATTTAGATTATATGGCATACTAGTTGGTAGAAGCATATGCATTAGGATGTATATATGTTAGTTGCATCGTGGCATGTAGTTGCATTTTAGGAAAAATTTTGTGAAAGCATCTATTTGGGAAGCTTGACAAGTGTATATATGGCCCTTGTAGATACCTTTTCTTCTTAAGACTTTGATCATTAAAATACTTGTAAAACACCCTAGGATGTGTCATGCTAGTATCCTTTGACCCATGGATTAAGGCCTAGTCAAGAGTACCTTGTGGTGTGATAACTCCTTGGCTACCGTTTATTCCAAGGTGACCCTTGAAATCATGCAACCATCTTCCACATTCTACCACATTTTGTCAACAAAAGGGAATGGGCACAAAAATTGTTCAAATTTGAGTTTAAGTATTGAAATAAAAGTCAAAAAGTTTGCAATTGCATCAAAAGAAAAGAGGAGTAACAAAAATAAAAACTCCTATACTTCAAATATAAGCACCCTCACTACAAATGGGGTAGCTTTGAAAATGTTCGAAAGAAAATGCAAAAAGTTGAAAGTTGTCAAGTATTGAAATGTCAAACATCAAAAGAAATGGCAAAAAGAAAGTATTCTCAAATGTCAAATGCCACAAGAAATTGGGGGGAAATAACAACAACAAAAGCAAAGTCCCACATGAAACTCAAAATCTATTGATCCGTTTTTCCATCGAATCCACTTTTGTGCATGGTAGATAAGGGACGACCCTTCTTCTTGTCTAGGCAAGAAGGGGAATTCCGCGATCCTCTAGTGTTTCTAACACCATAGGGAGTCTACTCTTGACGAAAGAATTTAACAATTGAGGACAAAGGTACCCTAGCTTGACATAACTTGGAGGTGATTTATTGGTATCCTTCTAGGCATAGTAGTTTAAAGAAATCGTATCTATGATGGAGTGCGTACCCTTAGATTGCTTCCCTTGTAGATAATTTCCACCACTTAGATGAGGAAAGTGGCTATTCATTTTTGTAGATGCATCCATCACTTGTTTTGTGTGCTTAATGCTTGGATGTGTCGCCATTTTGGCAAGCCCCACCTTTCCTTGCAAGAAGGCATCCTACCTCATGGTTGTCTTGTTGTGAGTTGAAGGGGCGGACTGAGACCTGCTAATTGTCTCACATCGGCTATATTAGTAGGTTAGTTTAAATAAAGGTCCTATTTTTAGTCACCTCTTTACTTAGGACGAGCAAAGGTTCGGTTTGGGGATGTTTGATGTGACTCATATTTGAGCACATTTAGTCCCCGAATTAACCTAATTCCTATGCTTTATAGCACATAATTGGGTCATTTACTATCTTTATTTTCCCATTTTGCATATTCTTTGAGGTTTTGTCCCCTTTGGTAGGAAAGGAGTGCTATCCTTGCATCTATGAAGCGGAATAGAGGTAAATTGATCGCATCTAATGACCAAGCATCAAAGAGAAGATAATACTAGAAGGCCTATGTAGATAATAAAGTGAAATGGGCAATGATGAAAGGATCCTTGCATCCCCGAAATGATCCTTGCGGATTGTGAAGGAGGAAAATAAGAGTAGCTGACTGACCAGGGATCCGATCGGATCATACACGATCCGGGTGTCTCCCATCATCAACATCCGGGCGTCTTTCAGTCAAGACGAGCGTCCCGCAGCGCAAAGATCCGAGCGTCTCCCAGGCAATCCGCTCAGATCGCAAGACAGAAAGCCCGTGCCACAGCTCAAGACGCACTGATCGTGGCAGGACTAGCACGAGGGATATGCTCATTTCCTTCAAGAGGAGCATTTCCTCAACTTTTCTTAGGGTCTTAATAGTCATTTAAGCCCTTAGTAACTCTAATCCTTGTACCTAATCTTTAATATAAATACCCCATTATACTACTTAGATTAGCATGCTCTCTTAATGAAGCTATAATCAAGTTGTAATCATCCTTTAATCAAGTAGTAATCTTGTAATCAACTCTTAATCAAGTTATAATACAATTCTCAATATTAATCTTTCCTTAATTTCTCTATTGTTCTTCATTTAATTTGGGTAATTAGAAGATTATTTGGGTTTATTTGGAGCATTGACAACCTTCCATCAATCATCAAGTACTTCTATTATTCTTTGCTTTATTATTTGGAATCATCTTCATATGTATAATTCTCTCTTAACCTTGTTTAATTATTATTAATCACTTTCATTTATTCATCATGTGTTGCCTTGTTAGTATGATTGACAACCTTATTAGCATGTTGAACTTGATAATGAGTGAGTAGTTTCCTTAACTAGAGTTAATGGGGAATTAGGGGAAACCAACATGGGGATTGATTCATGCTTAAGCTAATATGTTTTCATAATTAATTTGCTTGCTTGTTGTGATTTCAACTTATGCACATGTTTTGTTTGATGAAATGCGAGCCTATGAATCCTTGCATTTTTTACCCATCACCTATCTTTTCAATGAGACTTGTAAACTTATACACCAACTCGAGTCTCATTAGACCATGAATATAGTTTAATAGGAAGGACTAAGTCGACTTGTAGGTTTTGTAAAATCTAATCGATTCGGCTCCGGGACCCAAACGTTATTAGGGATTGTAAGCTTATACACTAACTCGATCCCATCACAACAATAGGTGCTTGCACCTAGTAGAGAACATATTTGTATGATCAAATCCCATGAATCCCCTATGAACCCATGACACCCTAGTGCTTTTTATCAATTGTTTATATATGTTTTTAATCATATTGCTTGTTTTTATCACCTTACTTTTATATTGTTGATTAGTTTAGTTGATCTCCTATCTCAACCCAAATTGTGACACCCTAAGACACAACCATTTGCAATTGAAAATCCTACATCAATACCCGTCCCTTGGGATCCGACCTTTACTTGCCTCTTTGCTAAGAGTAGTTTGTGAAGTTATAAATATTGTTTTGGTTGGTAGCTTTTGACGACGAGTTTAATCCACGCCAATATGACACAAGCATGATTCACCATAATCATGACATGCCCACTACCTTACTCAAAGCATTTGCATGCGATTAAAGTAAGAGAAAAAATCACTCCATTTGGTATGGGTGTGTCGTGTGATTGCCTAGAAAAGGGCATCCATGTGCTTTTTATTTGAACACTCTTATTCTTACCAAATGCTTATCATTATTCACATGCATCTCAAAAATCTCTCATTCTACAACTCTCAAAAATACTAATTCTCTTCTACTAATTACTAGTGTAGTAATACAAGTAATATTAGTATAAATTAGGGATAATAATACTCAATATCTAGTTAATATTAGTAGTATTTTTGGGTTAGTCTTGGTGCAACTAAGAGGAGGTATTCCACTATGAATACTTGAAGATTTGGAGGATTATCCAAATATGTTCTAGCTCAAGATCAAGGGTAGGAAGGAGTCCTACACTTGTACGCAAATCTCGGCTCACATGTTTGTAAGTAGGAATCGATTTTTCCTCTTTTTGTTCCTTTTATCTTGCATGCACTAGATCTAATGACTAAATTTAAGAGTAATTTAGATCATTAATTAAATGAGTTTAATTAGAGGGTTATTGAATCCTTTAAGTGGTATCAGAGCATTTGGTCGTGCATGCATAATCGGTTTGGTTTTTTCGAGTTAAATGTAACTTAATTAAAACTAGAAATTTTGTGATTTATGTGATAAAGCCACGAAATTATTTTGCATATTATGTATTCTGGTCCTAAAATATATTTAGGTCATTTTGATGATTTATGGATGAATATTGCTTATTTTAATGATTTTTAGTGAAATAATTGCATTTTAATGCATAAAATGACATTTTTTAACTAAAAATAGTTAAACTTCAAATCTGACCATGAAATTTTAGTATGACTTCACATGCATATTTTACTTATTGTATGTAAAATTTCGTATTAATGTGATTAATTTTGCATGATTTATGATTTTTATGTGATAAAAATACTATAAATGGAGGTTGAATGACTAAAAATAGTTAACCTTCATAACAGGCCACGAAATTTTAATATGTTGTCACATGCATATATTACAAATTGTATGTAAAATTTGAGATAAATGTAATTTATTATGCATGATTTATAATTTTAAAGGTTAAAATGATATAAATAGTGACTATTTTTAGCAAAAATAGCTAAAATGAATTTTATGGCATGAAATTTTTCCCTAATATTGTATATATGGTATGGACATCAGATCGAATGTTGCATGATTGATTTTGATTGATTTGGTATGTTTATTGACTTTTATGTGATAAAATCGATAAAAGAGCGACTTTATTAGTCATAAAAAATAATTCGAAATTTTTGGTTAAAATTTTGCTATTTCCAGGTTCTGGAAATTATTTCAGAATATTCAAAATTTTTATTTTGATTTTTCCAAAATTTTTATGTTTAATTTGGATTAAATGGTAAAAGTTATGATTTATACGATTTATTAATGAAGTAAATTATAATATTTTGTGGGCAAATTTTATTGAGTTTTTGGAATCTTGGTAATATTCCAGTATATACAAAAATATAATTTCGAATTTTTTCAAATTTTTATGATTTATTGGGAATTATTTCATAATTGTTATGATTAAAAGAAGTTTAAATAAGCAATAATACAAAACCAAGTTGAATTATTGTCAAATATTTAGTGAAGACTAATTTTTGAGTCCTAAGAAGGTTAAGATAATTAACTTGGGCTTAAATTTGATTTAAGTATTGATTTGTGATTTTAGTAAGTTATTATCACGCATTTTCATAAAATCGGATCATATACGATATACGTTTTTAGTAGGGCCATTTTGCACATTAATTTGGCATGTTAGACACATATATTAATGCTGCAAATTTATTGATAAATATCATATTTTATTTATATAATTTTGAATTATGTAATTTGATCTTAGTATGGCCTTAGTTTTAATCGGTATTACCCGTAATGTAAGGAAATACCGATTCGGTTGTAATTTATTGTGATCTCGTATCATTTTTTACTAGTTTTTCATTATACACATGTATAATAGGAATAACTATGTATTTTATTATTATTTGTAATTCCGGAGTTCCTTCAAGATGATGTCATGCGGAAGGTGTTTCGACAAGACGGAGTTTTCTTGGAAGGCGTGCCATTTGAAGATTCTTGGGACCAAAGGAGTTGGTTTTCGAATTTGTAATAGATTATTAGATTTTCTATTTTAGGAAAGGCCATACTAGGAAATATATTCATTTTTTTGCATTTTTCTTTATATGTTACATGTATTGCTAAATCGCCATTAACATCACATGCATTTTTATGTATATTTATATCGTCTTTTCGACCGTGTCGATTATAATTATCGTTAGTTCACTAATATAGTTCACTTAAAAGTGATAGATAATAAATCGACAAGACCTCTCACATATTTTAAATTGAGATTAGCCTTTCCAAATAGTAGGACCCATGAATCCCTTTGACATTTAGGGTAGATTCGGTTCCCCATAGTACTTTCATTTTTCATTGGGAAAGTGGGGTAATAAAACGTTATTACATGCGAAATTTGGTTGGACTCAACAGGATATAAAGACTAGTCTTATGTTCCGGGGCTAGAGATGGAATTTATGAAATTCATTGACCGAGAGTTCTAAGGTAGAATCACTTAAAGAGTTAATTCACCAAATTTATGCAAGTATGGGATATATCTGTTTCCCGTGCCCATGTTTGTGTGATGATGGATCTCAGAAACATTTATATAATTGGGTGGAGGTCATTATATAAATGCTAAAACATGCTAAAGTGTTTTCATATATTAACGATGAATGTTTCTTTTCCCATTAGTTCGTTGTTTTATGTTGTTCTTTATCATTACTCCTATTAATATACGATAACAATTCGATTGTAACACGAGTCTCCGCTAAACCACTATTACTAACGACAAATAGAATCTCTTTCTAAATCCTCAAATGAACCGTTTAAATAGGGCATGGACTAGTTCCATTGGAATCGTTCTATTCCATAAGAACTCCATAGGAGTTGTCCTATGTCATAAAAGATTAGTATCTTAAATTCCTAACATGCCTATGTATGATTTATTGTGAAGAAACATGAATAGGGTAATGATTAGTCAAAATATATTTTGATAATATCATCTATGCGTCCATAGTTCAAAAGACTTATTGCTCAAACTAAACACTTGTCATCAAGCACTTAAGTTATTAAGAACATGACAATGTTAAATTGGTAAATTGATTTGTTGAAAATTTTGATTAACCAAATACCACAATAGAGTTAACCCTTGTGAAGGATTAACTAGGAATTTATATGAACATAAGTCTTCATCAAGTAGAAATTATTAAAGTCAGTGGGAGCAATAAGAAGTAAGTACCTATCTTAATCGTTAAGGATAGAACTAGGTAAGAAAGAGAAGGTGTTAGACACTAAGATAGAGACAAACCCCAAATAAGTAAAGATCTAGGAAGTTGGTCGTGTGACTCCAACATATTCCTTCCTTAATATCTATGACATTGACATTGCATTCTTGCTAATTACTACATCATGGGTATTTGATACAAATTTGTGAATCATGTTAGAAATTGCCACATTTCATGATTATGAAATACGGCAAAAAGATGTCAAAACCACCTTTCTTAATGGGTATTAAGAGGAGGATTTGTTCATAACACAATCCAATGGTTTTGTATATCCTTAGAATCCTAACATTGAATAATCGTATAACGACTAGCAAGAATAAGTACAGAAATTTGCATGAATGGAACTAGAGTAGTTGCCATTTCATCCATGAACATATGAATGTTGTAGCGTACTCATTTTAGTTTTGTATTTAGAAATGTACCTCAATAATTGTTATGATATACACCAACTCTAAATAAGAATATAATTCAAGTTTTTGTATAAAACACCAAGAGTTTCTCAATTACGCAATTAAAACAACCGTTGTGCCCTAACATACAACGATTATGTTTATGGTTAGACCATACAAATCAAGGTAATTATATTTAAACTAGAAATAAAATGTCATATATATACAAGACTCGAGATGGTGATCCCAAATTATTTCTCATTTCTCGATTGAAAGTCGCATTAAAACTAGTTTTGACTTGTAATACCCATCCTTTTAGGGACCCGTTGACTGACCTTAGACACTGGTCATAACCTTGGGAAACCTTACGGGCGATGTCTGGTCACGTTGTGAGCTTTGGTTTGTGTGGGACTCGATCTAGCTGAGGCTACTCGATCAAGTAACTTGGGAGCTCGATCGAGTAGGGGTCAGTCGATCGAGAAAGTTAGTTACTCGATCGAGTAACGGGTTGCAGCGGGGAATTATAAGTCGTGTATTGTGAAACCTCAATTCATTTCTGCACTTCTCTTCCTAAACCTATATGCCGTCACTCTCCTTCTCCTTCACCATAGTCCTTGCCTTGAGGTTCTTGGAGGGTGCTTACACCATGGGGATGGGATGCTTGAGTCGGGTAGTGGTCTTGACGCCGGATTGCTATGTATAGGTATGTTATCATCATCATCATCATCGTCATCGTGTTTTCAGTTAGGGTTGTAGTGATAGTGATAGATGGTTGTACTTTTTGTATAGGCGTGTTCCTTGGTTGATTGGTATCACGTGATCGAACGTGGAATCGTTGCGGTGCGCTAAAGGTAGGTTCGCCTACTCAGTACTGTTGGTTGTCTAGAGTGTGTTTGATGTGGTTTGGTTGATTATGGTGATGGGCTGGTGTTGTGTTGTTTTGTTTATCGTTTTTTTGGTACAGCCGATTGTGATTGTCTGTCTCTGGTTCTGGAGGTGCGTCCTCGGCTGAGTGGAGTCACTTGCGGGAGTGGCTTCACGCCCATAGTTTGCCCTCCGCGGAACCTGCCACGGAAGGGGATGTGCACATTAATGGACATGGGTTTATCGCTCGGTATGATGAGCGGGGCTTAGGTGGGAACGGCTGCAGCCCCCCACTAGCAAGGCTGGTACAGTGGACAGTCGGTAACGGAGATTGATTGGAGGAGATGTGGTGTGTGTGTGTATTGTTGTCCCTATTTTGGTGTCTGTGATTGTGTGCCTGTTTCCTCAGCTAATGACCTTGTGTGGTTTTGTATTGTTGTATATTTCTATTGTGTCTACCGTGATCCACTTTGGTGAGCAGTCAGTCTTAGCAGATGTTGTTTGGTTGATAGCTGGGTGCTTGGAGGGACGAGTGATACCTGTCGATGTGAGTATCAAAAATAATATTTATAAAACCAAACTACTACTAGCAAGCGGTAGTAAGGGTCGATCCGCAGGGAGGTAGGGAGATGATAGTTATTAATTCTAGTCTAAGGGTAACAGTTGTGGGGGTTTTGGATTGGATTATAACTAAATCTAAATGCGAAAACAAATTAAAAACTATAACTAAAGCAATTAAATAAAAAGGTGTAGAAAATAATAAAAGGGAAGCTAAGACGATTGGTTCACTGCAGCTGCGACGACGGTATCTAAGTAAGTCTGATAAATCACGATAGGTGGGCAAATAAGAAGTCCTCTCGGTCCATTCTTAACTAGTGGCGCCTCTCAGCCTATGCTACTGGTCCCTAGGTCTCGCTAATACTAGCTCTCGCCCTGAAAAGTGATTTCTAATACCTAAATTACTTATCTTTCGATCTTAGCAATTTAGTCGTCTCAATTTATTAATCTATTTTCCCTCCCCTATCTCTCGATCTTGTGGGTCGGTCAAATACTAAGCATTTAACAAGTCTCTTCTCGGTCTCGTTGTCAAATATTGCAATTAAAACATTGAAACGGTGCTAATCTATTGCGCGTCAGTCGATCGACCACTATAGGCAGTCGATCGACCAACAGTCGATCGATCGATCGACTAATCCGATCGATCGACCAAAGGCCGACATCAGGTTTACTAATCTACGTCGTCTTCGCTACGGATCCCCTCGCATCTTAGCACGAGGTATTTAGCTACTCATAATAATTCTAACTACAACTACGAAAGCAATTAAAAACAAGAAACGGAAGCATGATTAAAACGATTTAACAGTAAATTCGCAATAAAGAAAATTACGGCTTTAGGGAACTAATCTAGCAATTCTAACTACGAAGATAATAAACTTAAAGACTGAAATTATGATTGAGAAATACCGAAACTGAAAGCCGAAAAAAAATCCAGATGCAAAATAGCGAACTTTATTGAGAAACTAAAGTATTTGAATGTGAACTATGCTAAACTCGAGACCTCATGTCTCTCCTCCAAAAACTGATAATTATTCTGAAAACATAGGTTAGTTATATAGGAATATCACGCACACTTATTCCTAAACATAAGAATATATTGGGCTTTCTAATTCTCGATCTTTTAATTTGCGCATTAGCTCGCGTGGTGGTCGATCGACCACTGAGGCCAGTCGATCGACCAAAGGTGCTGTACAAAATTGCATTATGACGATTCCTGCAGCGCGCACCGATCTTAAAACAGCTGCCATTTCTTTGTTACTTGGTCAAATCAGGCGTTCTACACGGCGCTGGAAAGCTACGAGGATAAGCTTTCACCTCCAATTGGAATCACTCGATTATCTGCTTTAGAACTCGAGATATAGCTATCTGAACGAGGCTGCAATATCGTGAAATGCTTCTTTGCTTGTTAAACTCGTACGCACCCTTGCTTTTGCTATCTTTAGGCCTTGAAACGCGCACCAAGCTCAATCCTCGAGTCAATACTCCATGTCAAATGCAATGCTAAGTACTTAGGGACGGATTCGGCTTATTTACCACTGAAATCTTCATATTCCTACAAAATCACAAGAAAAGGAAGAAATACACGAAACAAGGGAAATAATAGCATAAACTACTCAATTGAGCTCTGAAATACGTGTAAAATAGGGTGTAAAACATTATATAAATGACACGCATCAAACTTCTGAAGGAAAAATAGATCTAAATACTCAACATATTCATATATGTTTTATTTTAATTTGTCATAAAATTAAATGGTGGATCTTATGCATGCAAACATCAATATTTAAGAGAAGAAATCGGTTCCTTATATTGTATGTTTCGGATATTTGGGCACTAGTAAGGTCACCTACCTTACTAGTTCTTGAGCTCTCCAAATGGAAGAACAAGGATTCAAATATAGAATCCCTCCCAAAAGCATATACCCAAGGAAGCTCTTAATAACCAATATTATTTAGATCTAGTAATAATATTAGTTTTCTTATAAAATTGACACAATATAAATTGTATTTTTACTCTTGAATATTTCGGTCAAGAGAGAGCTTTTGTGAGGTTATTATTTCTCTATAAATATCATAAGATGTAGATAATATTGATTTCTTACTCTAGAAATCTTATTGTGTATCACAAAATGAATGAATGAAAACATAGAGAGAAAAAAAGGCTCTCTTTCTTTTGATATGGCCGAAAAAGAGAACAGAGAAGGAGCCTTGGGTAGGTAGCCCAATCCCTTTTTTTTTGCTCTTCTCAAAAGCATACGTGTGCATGGCTACTCCTTAGGTATAATAATTGTGTTTTCCACTCAAGATAAAAACACAATGTGTATCATATACTCCCTCCATTATTTCGGCATATTCAACATAAAATGGATAGTCCATTTTATTTTGTCATTTGTCAATTGTAACATATATAACAAGTTACATGACATGTCACAATGTAATGTATTTTTAACTTATTAAAAATCAACATACTCATAAAATATGTCATTTACAAAATCGACTAGTAATTCGTAATTACTCGTACCAAAAATGTTTCCAAATTATAAATTACAACATTCTGTATTTATAATAATTTATTCATTCCGTTTCAATTGTTTCTGTAAACAATGATTTCATCTAAGTAATAAAAAATTTCGATTACTTAGACCGTGTCTCATTTAATCATATTTACAATAAGATACGTAAATTATACTCACAAAATCATCCGTCAATTTTAAGCAATTTAATTAACTCGTATCGGTATACGATTAATTAAATAATCAATTAAGAGTATTTCCCTATAGGTATGACCTAAGGGGATCAACTGATCACCACCGTCGCATGACAGTAATGTTAAACTCTAGTCAGCCAATCATTACCGATATGTGTGGACCAGTTGACGGTAAAATATTACATCCCACATGTATTCTTAAAATGAGATTTAATAATGATATTTAAATCATGTGATCGCACTATTGTTGAGGACACGTTTCCCAACAATCTCCCACTTGTCCTCGACAAGTGTGCGTCACCAATTCTCTTGTCCTATTACTATCTCCCACTCAATGCAAGGTGTCTTTCAGGTCGTACTTGCAAGTGATCATATCGAGAGTGGTTTCCTCGATCTGGAGAATAACTGTTTGACCGGATTTATCCACTCTGGATACCTTCCTAGCGTGGCCACGCATTTCCAGTTCATTACTCCTCGAGTGGCCCTGAGATATTGTTTTAACCCTGACAAGGGGGTGGACAATTCCTATCGCACTTATTCCCTTCGACTAGCCACAGCCATCATAACCCAAAATATGCCCATTTGACCCCATTTACGAAGGTCGTAGTAACAAAAATCAAAGTTAATCTGAAACTGTCCCATCTTAGGCGAACAGTCTTTAGTCAAAAGAATCGACTCATTAGAATACTATAGCAGCTCTCGCCACGACCAGGCTATATAAATTGCCAGAACTCTATAAGCGGTCATAAGGCCCGATAAAATGTTCCTAACAGTCTGCCTATGTGATCGGCTAGTCATCCCACATGACTCTATGGCATTTGAACTTTCCATCAATCGCATCACACTCTAGTCACTTCGCGACGTCACCTCATATAAGTGACTATGGGCGAATACAATGCTAATCCGTGTTCACTTTAACGGGGTTCAATGTTGTCTCTACAACCCGTTTGGATGTAACAAAGTATAATAAAAGAGGTTTAAAGGAAAAACTCGAACGACAAATGCGATTATCACATATGAATAGTCAATGCCTGATTACTATTTCATGTTCTATAATCTAATTTGATCTTGTATGTAGTTGTTCATTTCAATTCAATTGAAATGACATGACTCATCATGTTTAGCCTTTGAGAAGGCTTTGGTTAGTAGGTTTTATCAACTTCTTGTACCTTGCTCAACCTTACTACATGCTCGTTTTCCTTTGTAATGTATACATTTGCATCACAAAACTTTCTGAGTACGTGTCGATATCCAATCAAGACATAGGTCCTCTAGCCTAAGAATAGCTCCCACTGTTTTCACAGTGTGCGGGACTCATCCTCTTGCACATCTCATGATTGCAAGTGTACTCAATTTCCGTTATAAATATCTCTCATTGTTCTTTATTGCCTAGAACGATTCAAGAAAATCTATTTCTTAATTAACATAGCCACAATGGTATCTTAACCATCCTAATGTGTTTTGATTATGGTTTTGTCAGAAACCATGTGCAATCTCAATTGTCAATTGTCATTTGTGTAACACCCTTACACAAAATTGCATCATAAACACTTTGCTTTACTTCCTTAATGCTTCTGCAAGCACTTAAGGGTAATCTTTTTGACTTACTTGGTAAAGATTACTTAAATTCGATTTTGAAAATAATTCATCATACTCAAAGTATATGAAGTGTTATACATCATTGCTTATTTAATTGAACCGACAGCGGAAGCAAATGGAATCAATCAAATATGTTCAATTTAATTGAACTAGTCATGAATCTTATTAACATAAGACTTCTTATTGACGCTAATATCATGTGGATTTATCCTCATAAATCTGGATATTAAAGATTTATTATATTACTCCAAAAGTCTTAAATCATTCGCAATGATCAATATGTCATTCACATATAAGACTAATTAACATTTTCGTAACTCCCACTAAACTTCATGTATAAACACAACTTCTTGACTTATCGGGAAAATTTTTATACCATGATCAAATCATTGATTCCAACTCATTGATGTCCTACTTAAGATCCTCTCTTAAGTTTCACATTATCTTAGGATTGTAAGAATCTATAAAACTCATGACATGTATTGAATACATTCCTTCTTTTGAAGAAGTGGGTTTTAGATTCACTTGTTGTATGCTGTATGCATATCCTCATAATGAAACACAATCCCTAAGAAGATCCATATAGACTTAAGCATTTCAATTAGTGCAAAACCCTTTGCAACCAATCTTGCTTTGAAATCTCTCTTTATTAGTGCAAAACCCTTTGTCACTAATCAAGCCTTTTATTTCGGATTTTCATGGCTCTAAGCCTTGTATTGAGTTGTGACTTAAACACTCTTATGTAAGTCATTTGTTGATTACTTTCCTGAAGTAATCAACTTGAATCAAACAATTTCTTTTTAAGTTATAAGCTCTTTACTTATTTAAAAGTAGCATGAATTCATCATTTTCAACAAGTGACGAATTTAACCTCCTAGGTTTTAAAGAAACAATGTCTTACACAAAACGTCTCATGTAGCCAAGAAAGACCAGTTTCTTGCGACATAACATTCTTTGTGGCTCTTGAATAATTTCTCCCACTCTGTCTTCTAGAAATTAACTTGTATTTTAGAAAGACAGTTTCACGAGCCACAAACCCGGTGTTCTCGTGACAATTGAAAGGGAAAAATGAGCATTTGTTTCTTGTGAAAACTTACAAACATGGTACCCTTACCATTTCATATCTCATATGATTCGATTTAGTGGAAAAATAATTTAGACAAACCATATCTCATATGATAAAATCCCCAAAAGGATCAAGTAACTCAAAGTAACTTGATTGAAGTTCAAACCATATCGAATAGCATTTGAATTCTTATCTGACCACACATTATCCCATAATGTGTGTTAAGAGAGATTAACTTGTGATACTATATCACATTTCTTTTGGCTTATATCAAAGTCTTTACTTTGATAATCCCATCACGACTAAATCGTGATTCTTTGAACACTTTGAACTTCTTCAAAGATTTCTCTATTTACCTTATTAAGTGAACATATTAGCGTCAACTTAAATCGTTGGTAAAAGAAAATGATAAACCTATTATGGATCAATGATTTACAACCTCGATCTCATTTTCAACCAAAAGGCACGAGACATCTTGCTTTGAATACAAGATACGCATATACCATTAACAATCTAATGGTTTCAAGAGTACTCGATAACTCTTTGCGTTAATCATTCCAGAATCTAAGGTTTAATCTTGGATTACCAATTTGAGTCTTGCATCATCTTCATGATATATCATTCTAGTTTGGTTTAGAATATAATCACCTTGATAATGGGCCAGTCATACATCAAATCGTGGTGCATAGGGTCACAAAAGTGAAACCTCTTTTGTATCTTAACAAGTTTATATTCTTATTTAGACTTTATGCACTTAATAGTCACAATTAAGTACAACTTTAAATCCAAAAAACTAGATTGAGTACACAATTACTCTATCTCTCGACATTATTGTTGCTAGTCGTCATATTCTAATCATCCTATGTATCAAGTACAATGATGAAAACCTCCATTGGTTTCTAATATCGGCGAAATAGTTCTAGCAAAATTTATGTTTAATCAAATAAACATTTAAAGAAGAAGGTCCAATTAGATGTCCCACAACTAACTTGTTGATTCTTCAATAATTTGGGGTAGTTTCCTTTCTCGTGTCCAACATTTAAGACAATGGAAACTTTATCGGTCGGGATTGATAGGTTTAGTATCGTCATTCTCAACAACTTTACCTTGTATCAATTCCATTATAATCTTTACTTCTTGAACCTCATCCATTTCTTAACGGTTTAAGAGAATGCTCCCACTCATTTCAAAGAGTCTTTACTTAGAGAAGCAAAGTTGAATCTTATGAAGATTACTCTTTAATTCAATTGTTTTAGTCTTAAAACTTTCATTGAAGTGGTTGCGTTATTTTGGTCAATTACGAATTCTGACAAAACTAATTACCAAAACAATTTATTGCTTCAAGGTACTTAATTTAATTAAGTATATGAAAAACAATCCACTGTAAGTAGATGTGTTAGTCAAGAATCAAAAACTTGTTTGATAATGAATAACTTTAATCTATACTCTTTACAAGAGATCCTTAACAATGGTTCATTTGAGGTTTTAGAAGCAAATTCATATTTGTCTTAAGTTACGATGTTTTAATGGAGATTTGAATAAAAATCGAAATGATATCGTATATGAATTGTAGTAAAGAAATAGAACAATATGATAACGGAATAGTGGAAAACTTAACATTTATCGTTTTATTAATACTTGTAAATAACAAGTAAAGCATTTACATAGTGACCTCTACCCAACTATGGTAAATGATTCCAAGATTCAAATTCATATTAACTTGGGCACGGTAGGGCCGATTCATCCCTTATTAATATAACTCGGTGGATTAACAATTTAATCGATTCTACTTTTAGAACTCTTGGTCGATAAAATTACATTAACATTTATCTTTAGCCCGGAACACATGCGACTACGGTCACGAATACTTCCGTTGAGCTCAATCCAAATTTCGAATAAATGTGTCCATGATCCAAATCCACATCAACTTGGGCACGGTAGGGCCGATTCAACCCTTATAAACATGAATTCGGTGGATAAACATTCATCACCCACTTCCCCTACGTAACAAGGTTTGTACCCCGGGAGGGCCGAGTGCACTCCCTCGCGAAATAGGTTTTCATGGTTTCTACTCTTTGGTAAGGCTATATCTCAATTGATTGTTTTAGCGAGAGGTCATGTCAATTTATTATCTATCACGTTTTAAGTGAACTAAATCGGTGAACTACGATAATTGTAATTGACACGGTCGATAAACTCGATGAAAGATGATGCATGTTTTAGTTATGGCGATTTAGCGATGCATGCGACATATAAATAAAATGCAAAGCATAAAAATAAATCCTAGTATGGCCTTCCTAAAATAGAAAATCTAATTATCTATTACATATTCGGAAACCAACTCCATTGGTCTCTTGAACTTCGGTTGAGGCACGCATCTCGAGGTAACACCGTCTTTATGAATCGTCTTCCTTGAGTGACTCCGTCTTCAAGGAACTCCGAAATAAATAAATTACATAACAAATTACATAATTTCCTATTATACACTTGTAACTAAAATAAAATAAATCCATTAAATTGCAAAACGGTGATACAAGATCACAATAAATTACAACCGAATCGATATTCCCATACATTTCGGGAAATACCAATTAAAAACTAAGGCCATACTAAGTAAAAATTACATAATTCAAAAATTACATAAATAAAATTATGACATACATAAATAAAATGCAGCATTAAAATATGTATGAACATGCCCAATTTTATGCTAAATCGCCTTTAATAAGCCAATATCGTATATTACTCGGTTTTTACGGATTTGCGTGATTCAACATTTTATAATCACAAAACTTACATAAATTCATATTTATGCACAAGTTAATTACCCTAACTTCTTAGGACTCAAAATTAGTCTCCACTAACTATTTGACCATAATTAACTCATATTTCTTAATATTGTTCATAAAAGGACTCAAAATTACAATAAAATGCTATAAACTTCAAATAAATCACTAAAAATTTCAAATAAATTCAAAATTTGAAATTTAAACTCATGAACATTCTGGAAAATTACCATGACACTCATAATGTTCAAAAACTTAGGTTAAAAATTTCGAAAGTTATCGGAAAAACAATGTTGCGGTTTATCGGATTTATCAATAAAAATCATAAAAACATGAGAAAATTTATATTCATCAACTTTTCAATTTTAGATCTGAAAAAGATAATAAAATGCAATATGTGACGTTTTTACTTAGTCATGAAGCATCTTTTAGCAATTTTTCACTAATTAAGTCACTATTTATGCTATGTTTCATCAAAAATCCATAAATCATGCATGAAGACTTCATTATAGCCTATTATTTTACAAACATCTTGTAACATTGCATGTGACAACATACTAAATTTCTATGACCAGTTCGAAATATTTCTCATATTAACCTATTTTTCATCTAAATCCGATTTTTATCATGAAAAATCCATTTTTCGAGCATAAGAACTCATAAAATTATGAAAATTTCCAGATCATCTAAAAATAATATATGTGAAAACATATCGAAAAACCACTGGAAAATTCGAAGTTTAGCTAATTTTCGTCCAAAAATGACATTTTTATCATAAAAATCACATTTTAATGCCAATATTATATAAAATGAACAATAAAATCCATAAATTAACCAAAATATCCTAAATACAATTTAGGATCAGAAACTTTAACATGAAAAAAATTAATTTTGTGATATATCATAATAACACAAATTATACAAGTTTTATATGTTAATCTTTATAACTCGGAAAACTTTTAACCGATTTGCATGCAAACAACCATGGCTCTGATACCAATTGAAGGAAAAATAGATCTAAATACTCAACATATTCATATATGTTTTATTTTAATTTGTCATAAAATTACATGGTGGATCTTATGCATGCAAACATCAATATTTAAGAGAAGAAATCGGTTCCTTATACATTGCATGTTTCGGATATTTGGGCACTAGTAAGGTCACCTACCTTACTAGTTCTTGAGCTCTCCAAATGGAAGAACAAGGATTCAAATATAGAATCCCTCCCAAAAGCATATACCTAAGGAATCTCTTAATAACCAATATTATTTAGATCTAGTAATAATATTAGTTTTACTATAAAATTGACACAATATAAATTGTATTTTTACTCTTGAATATTTCGGTCAAGAGAGAGCTTTTGTGAGGTTATTATTTCTCTATAAATATCATAAGATGTAGAGAATAGTGATTTCTTACTCTAGAAATCTTATTGTGTATCACAAAATGAATGAATGAAAACATAGAGAGAAAAAAGGCTCTCTTTCTTTTGATATGGCCGAAAAAGAGAAGAGAGAAGGAGCCTTGGGTAGGTAGCCCAGTCCCTTTTATTTTTGCTCTTCTCAAAAGCATAGGTGTGCATGGCTACTCCTTAGGTATAATAATTATGTTTTCCACTCAAGATAAAAACACAATGTGTATCATATACTCCCTCCATTATTTCGGCATATTCAACATAAAATGGATAGTCCATTTTATTTTGTCATTTGTCAATTGTAACATATGTAACATGTTACATGACATGTCACAATGTAATGTATTTTTAACTTATTAAAAATCAACATACTCATAAAATATGTCAGTTACAAAATCGATTAGTAATTCGTAATTACTCGTACCAAAAATGTTTCCAAATTATAAATTACAACATTCTGTATTTATAATAATTTATTCATTCCGTTTCAATTGTTTCTGTAAACAATGATTTCATCTAAGTAATAAAACAATTCGATTACTTAGACCGTGTCTCATTTAATCATATTTACAATAAGATACGTAAATTATACTCACAAAATCATCCGTCAATTTTAAGCAATTTAATTAACTCGTATCGGTATACGATTAATTAAATAATCAATTAAGAGTATTTCCCTATAGGTAGGACCTAAGGGGATCAATCGATCACCACCGCCGCACGACAAGTAATGTCAAACTCTAGTCATCCAATCATTACCGATATGTGTGGACCAGTTGACTGTAAAATATTACATCCCACATGTATTCTTAAAATGAGATTTAATAATGATATTTAAATCATGTGATCGCACTATTGTTGAGGACACATTTCCCAACAACTTCCCCAAACCAAACCCTTGCTTGTCCCCAAGCAAGAACTAGACTCGATCCTAAAACCTAATGGAACGAGTTCAATCTCAGAGCGAATTACAAACTGAATAGCTTAAACCAATTTAATGCACAACTAACAATCAACCAGTAATGCGAATCATGCAAACGAGTTATGAAGTCGTTAAAAGCTGTTGAACCGTCAACTATAGAGACTTATCAAATTGGACTCTCACGGGTCGCTCAAATCACTCAAATAAGCACAAGGTGAATATAAGTACAAGATAGAAAGAATTCATTTTGTTGGTGACACTCACCTAACTACGACCTATAAGAACATGCCTGCAATATAATATGAAATCAATCTCTACAACCGTACATATGCATTCCAACCGAACAAATGACCATGACACATGCCGAGGTATATATGGGATATGTGAGGTAATGGGCAGGAAAGGCAAAACATTTATGGGAATGTGGGGGTACAGGTGATCAAGCTAGTACCGTAACAAAACCATATGACAATATCCACTTCTTGCTCAAACTTCAACAACAAACGGGTGTTATAGCAAGCACAAAACTCACAATCTCCGTAATAAATCAACTCTCCATAATATATAAATGAAACATGGGAGCAAAAATCGCCATTTGATAAAGACTTGAATCGTGCGAAATGATTTTTTCTCTTTCTCTTTTCGGGTCCCAGTCGATCGACCGATGATGCCAGTCGATCGACTGCCTATACAGTACAACACTCTTTTTTTTTTCTTTTTCGAATCATTTTCTTTTTTTTTTTCTTTTCTTTCCTTGTCTTTTCATTTTCCAATCATCATCTCAAAAGAGCATTTGCCACCAAAAACGTAGTAACAATCCCAAAAACATAAACTACTAGCTTGACAAGGGCAGGCTAAATGTAGGATGTAGTAATGGGACAAACAGGCTGTTTTTGGCAGTGTGGAGCTTATGGGTAAAATGAGAAAAGGGGACCTCTACCACATGTGTCAACAAACCACAGACCGAACGCATACAGGTATTAAGCAGATTAAGTTCATGTTTATGCATGTTTATGTAACATGTCTCATAAGGAGTACTACTCACAATCCTAGATAAACTGGTCATAAATGTCACCAGTTATAGGCTCTAATAACTCAGAAAATATAAGCAGTTTGCCAAAAATCTAAGTCAAGTCTAAAGTCCAGCAAGAAATTAACGAAAACTCGTAGATATGCATTTATGATTCTACTAATAACATGTTAATCAGCAAGGCTTAGGCAAAAACAGATGCAAATGCAATGTCATCATTGAAATACTACCGTTCCGACTCGACCTACATGCAAAAATAAACGTGCATTTTTTGAATTTTTTGAAATTTTTTCAATTTTTTTTATATATGAGAAACGAAACAAACAAATGCAAACACTACTACAAATTTAGGCAACTACAACGCCCCTTTAACAACGATTATTCACGAAAATCACAATAGACGTTGTAGAATGTATGGCGCGAATTTTACTAAAATAAATTACAACGGGTATGGTTATAAAAACCGTTGTTATTAGTTTTAACAACGGGTCACCCATGCACAACCGTTGTTAATAATTTGGCGCAAAATTGGCGCAAATTTAGTGAAAAGTAATCACAACGGTTATTTTTGAAACCCGTTGTTACAACTTATTTAACAACGGGTGTTTTTTATAACCGTTGTCAAAACATATTTCACAACGGTTGTTGTTTAATAACCGTTGTCAATACTTCCCATACTATAAACCACACAAACACAAGTCTGCTGCAGCCACAAAACACAAACCTTAATACACAAACACAAACCCAGCAGCAGCCAAACACAAACACAAAACACACACTTTCTCATCGTCTCTTTCTCTCTTTCTCATCGTCGCTTTATCTTCTCGCCGTCACTGTTGATTTCATCCTCTCTTTACGTACGTTCTGTAATTATCAGGTTTGTTAATTATTTCATTTCCATCTTCATTTCCATGTATGTGTTTCTAATTATTTCATTTCCATCTTATTTGGCGTCCTTGAGACGGATCGAGCATGTTTTAGCGAGTTAGTTGAGATAATGCAATGTATTTATACTAATGTGTGGGTTGAGTTGTTTTTTAATTAATATATATGTTAGGAAGTTGTGCCATATATGTTAGGAAGTTGTGCCATAATCAGATCTTGATGATGACTGATAGATCTATGGAGTTGAAAAAATGGAAGCAAATCAAACAAGCATAACTCAACACTTTCAAAATGATCATTTCATTTAATTTTAAACCAAATACATTACAGCAATTATCGGAAATCAAAAGATGTATAATAAGCGAGGAACAACCCGGTTAAGCGTAAAAAGCGCTTCTCAACCCGCCACCAATCACGCCACACGGTATACCGCTAACTTCCGGGTCATTGGCTTCATATTTTGCAATAACAGATTGAATATATGCAAGGACACGACTTGCATGTGGAGATAAGGTTGGAAGAGTACAACTCAACATATCTCTCAAAAATTTGCGACCAAGTTGCGAGTAACAGCCGACTAGGGTATGAAGATGATGATGATGATGAGGCTTTGTTGACAAGCCGGACCGCTTCACGCCTCTTAATCCAATAATTCCGTTGATGTTCAAGGGATGCTTTGATTAATGGGTGTTGATCGGCGGGAAGCCCGGCGAGAACCTTACCATCATCTTCAATCGTTTGTGTAAGCCATTCTTCGTTGTTGATAAAATTAGGGTTCATTGCCATGTTGTTTCAATTAATGAATGTTAGTAAAGGATGCTTTAATATATGTTGGTAAAGGATGCTTTAATATATGTTAGGTAAAGGATGCTTTAATATTTATAGCTAGTAATATTTAATTTAATTTTTTTTTTATTTTTTAAGAACAAACAACAACGGTTATTTAAGAACAACCCGTTGTCGTTATATATAACAACGGTTTTGTATATTAAAACCCGTTGTTATAACTTTCCCCCCAAAATTGAGTCACACTTTACACAACGGGTTTTTATATTTAAAACCGTTGTTAATAGTTTTAACAACGGTTTCCGTAAGAAAACTAACCGTTGTTAAAACCTTCTACAACGGACGCTTTAACAACGACCGCTTTTTTATTTAACAACGGTTTTTGACCGTTGTTATAGCCTGTATCTGTAGTAGTGAAACTGAAATAAACAAATGCAAACTGAAATGTAAACGTGAATGCAAGCAAATGATATGCGACGAAAAACCCTTCCCGAAACTAAATCGCACAATGTCCCCATTGTGCAAAATCATGTAATGAAAGAAAAGAGAAATGTGAATTTGCGAGAAAATTAAGTAAACAAGAAATGAAGTAAGGACTTGGAACTCACAAGACTTTAAGCGCAGCAAAAGGAAACCTCCCCAAACCAGCGTGAGCTAGGAGGTTTCAGTACCCAGCAGTGCTACCAATAAGTACCTGAAAAGACAAAAGAACCACGCATAAGTCCGAGAAAACAATTTTGAAGCGCAAAATTATGTGCAAGAATAAGAAAAACAGAAGAAATCAGAAATTAAGCGGAGAATAAAGTGAAGGGAATACTCCCTTGACTCTGCAAATCGACCAAACACAGTAGGGGAATGATCGAAAACAGGTACAGCAGCTCTGGGCGGTCGATCGACCACATCACCCAGTCGATCGACCAAGGTGAACAGGAACATAAGCTCTTGGATTTCGCAGCTCAGTCGATCGACCATACTGACCAGTCAATCGACTGAGAAACCTGCTGTAACTTTCTGATTTCTTCGAATTAGCTCAATAACGTGAGCTAATATGGTCCATATACCTGCAAAAGCACATAATAACGCGCCCAAAATTGCGCAAAACCCAAAGTAACAGTCTAAAGTTTATAAAAATCCTAAGCAAACCAAACTAAGCGAAGTTTCACGCACACGAAAAATGATAAATAGTCTAAAAGCAATAAATTGTCTTAAAAAGGTCTAAGAAACGAATCAACGGAAACTGCGGAAACTTTCCGACCAAGGCTTCTGTCTACATGAAGTAGCTTCCGCAGTGCTCATCTCAGAAGCTGGACTCCACTCTACTCCGACTGGGATGCTCAATGGATCATCTCTAGCATCTTCCCAAGCATGGCCATCATCTTCTAGCTCCTCACACTCGAGATCCGACTCTGAAATTTTGACTGGCTCCTTCTTCTTGGGCTCCTCATCTGGCTCCTCGTCCGTGCCATAACTAAGACATCCTAGACCGCCTCTCTGAACAATGGTCTCCTTCTCTGCTGGAGCAGCGAGCGGTTCTTCCTTCCCCAAACCGGTTCCTGCAACATTCAAAACAAGAGAATTGTCCTCCATATTGCTCCCAATCTGAGGCGGAGGTGTCATAACAGGAATAGGTACAGGTAAGGAAGTGGGAATGTCAGAAAGCACAAAATAAGATTTCTTTTCAGAAATCATATTACAGGTCATGGGCCACATGGGGTCTTTCTTCCTAGGGGACTGGACAAACATAATGGAGTGCTTCCCTACCTTAAATCTCAAAGTTCTTTCCCCTACATCAATTATTGCACTAGCAATAAGCAAAAACAATCTTCCCAAAATAATTGGGGTGTTGACATCTTCAGGAATATCCAAAACAACAAAGTCAACAAGAAAAAAAAACTTTTCAATTTGAACAGGCACATTCTCTAAGACCCCTACTGGCTGAACTGCAGAACGGTCAACCATTTGCACAGTCATGTCAGTAACAGTGAATCTAGTTAATTTCAACTTCTTAGCCAGACTCAAAGGCATAACACTGACACTAGCCCCTAGATCACATAATGCCTTCTCAATTGAGAAAGTACCAATACTACATGGGACAGAAAAACTACCTGGGTCAGACAGTTTATGAGTAGCAGTGTGAGTTAAATACGAACTAGACTCTTCAGTAAAATGCACAGACTCCACAACATTCAAAGACCTTTTCTTAGCTAGTAATTGTCTAATAAATTTCATATATGCAGGTACTTGATTAACTAGCTCTAAGAAAGGAATTTGCACGTTAAGACTACGCACGACATCTTTAAATTTGTCGAATGTTACCTCATCTTTGGTCGGCACTAGTCTTTCTGGATAGGGGGCTGTCAGAAGTAGCTTTTCCCTCTCCTCTAGGTCTCTCATACCGGCATCAGTGGACTTAGGCTGAAAATCCACTACCTTGTCTTTGTTGTAACTTGACCCTTCTTCAGACCGTCTCAGATATGAACCATTAATCGACATCGGGCCATACTTCGGAACCGGGACTGACCCATCAGAACTCGGGTCTTACCTCAATATTGTCGGAGTTGTCATACCCCGAAACAAGTGATCCCTCAAATTATTGGGCATTGGAGGACGGAATGGTTCGTCATCAGCTGCTTCCTCAGTCGATCGACCATGTTGGTCAGTCGATCGACTGGTTTCAACAGTACCAGAAGCTATGTCATTTCGCGGGTGGTCGATCGATAGGTGATGTGGTCGATCGACCGTGTTTTTGTTGATCGTCTTTTTCTCGCCCTTTTTCTTCTTCCCTTTTTCAGTGGGTTTCTCCGGTCCATCGAGAGCAGACCGCTCCTCGGTGTCATTACATGTACGGTCTCAATACGATTCGAGAGTGGAATTGACTCGATATCTGTTTGCATTCTTGTCTAATGTAGCAATTTGAGATATCACCGTGATTAAGGCCGATTCGCCGCATTGCTTTTCTCGTACCTCCACCATAAGCACTGCACTAGACTCGTCAACTCGCAACTTCGTTTTTCAACTCATCTTTGTGACGGAGTGGATGGTCGTGGGGCTTCACAAGGAGGCACATATGGTTGATGCGGTGAAGTAGGAGCGTAATTATACGAATTGTCGAGCTGAAGTTGATGAAAAGCAAACATCTTCTCCTTAGGGTGCCTGCATGCCTCAGATATGTGTCCCGCTCCGCCGCATCTCCCACAAAACAAAGACCCTGCTTTGCTCTTGAGAATGGAACATGAGTGGACTCTCTGAAAGTCTGCAAATAAACAACACTAAAGAAGAAGATAAGAAGCGCCTCAAGGTACTCAATCTTCCCTTGAGGCGAAAAACAGACTAAAATGAAAAACAACTAAAACTAGCGCTGCCTCCCCGGCAACGACGCCAAAATTTGATACCTGTCGATGTGAGTATCAAAAATAATATTTATAAAACCAAACTACTACTAGCAAGCGGTAGTAAGGGTCGATCCGTAGGGAGGTAGGGAAATGATAGTTGTTATTAATTCTAGTCTAAGGGTAACAGTTGTGGGGGTTTTGGATTGGATTATAACTAAATCTAAATGCGAAAACAAAATAAAAACTATAACTAAAGCAATTAAATAAAAAGGTGTAGAAAATAATAAAAGGGAAGCTAAGACGATTGGTTCACTGCAGCTGCGACGACGGTATCTAAGTAAGTCTGATAAATCACGATAAGTGGGCAAATAAGAAGTCCTCTCGGTCCATTCTTAACTAGTGGCGCCTCTCAGCCTATGCTACTGGTCCCTAGGTCTCACTAATACTAGCTCTCGCCCTGAAAAGTGATTCCTAATACCTAAATTACTTATCTTTCGATCTTAGCAATTTAGTCGTCTCAATTTATTAATCTATTTTCCCTCCCCTATCTCTCGATCTTGTGGGTCGGTCAAATACTAAGCATTTAACAAGTCTCCTCTCGGTCTCGTTGTCAAATATTGCAATTAAAACATTAAAACGGTGCTAATCTATCGCGCGTCAGTCGATCGACCACTATAGGCAGTCGATTGACCAACAGGTCCAGTCGATCGACTGACTAATCCTGTCGATCGACCAAAGGCTGACATCAGGTTTACTAATCTACGTCGTCTTCGCTACAGATCCCATCGCATCTTAGCACGGGGTATTTAGCTACTCATAATAATTCTAACTACAACTACGAAAGCAATTAAAATAGTAAACGGAAGCATGATTAAAACGATTTAACAGTAAATTCGCAATAAAGAAAATTACGGCTTTAGGGATCTAATCTAGCAATTCTGACTACGAAGATAATAAACTTAAAGACTGAAATTATGATTGAGAAATACCGAAACTGAAAGCCGAAAAGAAATCCAGATGCAAAATAGCGAAATTTATTGAGAAACTAAAGTATTTGAATGTGAACTATGCTAAACTCGAGACCTCATGTCTCTCCTCCAAAAACTGATAATTATTCTGAAAACATAGGTTAGTTATATAGGAATATCACGCACTCTTATTCCTAAACCTAAGAATACATTGGGCTTTCTAATTCTCGGTCTTTTAATTTGCGCATCAGCTCGCGTGGTGGTCGATCGACCACTGAGGCCAGTCGATCGACCAAAGGTCTTTGTCTGAAGTGCATTTCGACGATTCTGCAGCGCGCACCGATCTTAAAACAGCTGTCATTTCTTCTTTATTTGGTCAAATCAGGCGTTCTACGCGGCGTTGGAAAGCTACGAGGATAAGCTTTCACCTCCTATTGGAATCACTCAATTATCTGGTTTAGAACTCGAGATATAGCCATCTGAACGAGGCTGCAATATCGTAAAATGCTTTTTTGCTTGTTAAACTCGTACGCACCCTTGCTTTTGCTATCTTTAGGCCTTGAAACGCGCACCAAGCTCATTCCTCGAGTCAATACTCCATGTCAAATGCAATGCTAAGTACTTAGGGACGGATTCGGCTTATTTTCCACTGAAATCTTCATATTCCTACAAAATCACAAGACAAGGGAAATAGTAGCATAAACTACTCAATTGAGCTCTGAAATGCGTGTAAAATAGGGTGTAAAACATCATATAAATGACACGCATCAACGAGTCTATCACGAGTCACGACAGACGTAGTTCACATAGTAGATAGTAGTTTTGAGTTGTTCCTTTTGTACCGTCTGTTGTTTGTAACCACTTGTAATATAACTTAATTTTTCTTTTATCGACATTTGATTATTATTGTCCTCCGGCAACCGAGATGGTAACGCCCTTATATGCTAGGGAAGGTCTTGTTAAGGCTCCTTCGTACATTGGGGTGTTACAAAGTGGTATCAGAGAGACGATTTTGGAACCTTTAACAAATGAGCCTAATGAACGTAGTGAGTCTAATAAAATGAATCTGGTGTATGTATCTTGGGAGCTCCAGCTAATGCTAGATTTTGGGTGAGTAAGTGCCCTCATTTCAAAATCATGGCCCCATTATGCTTAAGGCAGTCACCGGGTATGGAAATGTCGAGTCGGAAATTTTGTGCCTAGTGTGTATAACGGTTATGATAGAAATGTTTGTGATGGAGTCTTTTTGAATGCTAGTATATGTAATTGTGATGAGAAACTGTGAAAGTCTTTGGTTGAGTAGAAATGTGTATGAAAGTAATGGAAGTGGTGGAATGCTTATAATACGTGACAGTGTGGTGTAATGTAGTGGTAACAGCGTTTTCTACATCTCTATGTGAGATGGTTTATAAAGGTGTTGCGAGTCTTGAATGTTTGATAGTGGAAAGTCGTAAATTTTGGTGGGCATGTGAGTACAATAAAGGATGGTAAGTTTTACGTTTGATGGTAAAAGTTGTTAAGTGGTAATTAGGATTGCAACGGATGATTTGTTGAGTGCTTTTATTGTATGGCATAACTAAGATGAGTATTTTGGTTGGTAAATTGTTGTGAAATGGTTAGATTATTAGTAAGCTTGGGCGATAAGTGATGGCTTAATGTTAGATGAATGCTTAGAGTGATATGATTAAAAGTTGTATTGTTGAAGTTGCAAATGCATGACTAGAGGTAAAGAAATGTGTTGAATGCATGCATGAGGGAGCTAGTAGGGTAGTCAATTATTCGCGTAATATTTGTTATAGAATGAAGTAGTGTGTATCCTGGTTGAATGAAACCGTTGCATTGCATTTGAGCAGCAATAGTACGACATGAATGAGTATAATAATCTATGACGACTTACGAATTTACTTTGGAATCGACACGAGTTGTTGTTCTACAGGAACCGTTACTTAAATTCGCAACTTTTGACCTCGTTTTTATTTTTGGTCGACCGAGTAAGAGTATCTACTCTATCGAGTAGACCTCATTCAATCTAGTTAGGAAGCCACAACATCGAAAAAGTTGGATCTGCCAACGAAAACTCGACCGAGTAGCTCCAACTCGATCGACTAGATGCCACTCGATCGAGTAACCTACTTACTCGATCGAGTAAGTGAACAGTACCCGGAGAATTGCGGGATTCATAACCCCTCTTCTCTATTGTTTTCTTCTTATTTCTTTTCATTCACCTAAACTCTAATCCTCTATATCTCTCACTAAGTTGCTCTAATCCTTGTTTTTGGGTGCTTGAATCTTGGTGTTTTACTTGTTTAATTCGTCATCTTTACTTGCCAATCCTTCAAGGTAATAATATTCATCTCTTTTTATGTTTCAATTAATTATAAACATGTATAATAGTTGGTGTTTGATAAAAAATCCTATTTATATGCGCCAAATCATGCTTGTAATTGTTGCAACATGATCTATTT
The DNA here is from genome assembly GCF_048544455.1 of Silene latifolia. Taxonomy (NCBI): domain Eukaryota; kingdom Viridiplantae; phylum Streptophyta; class Magnoliopsida; order Caryophyllales; family Caryophyllaceae; genus Silene; species Silene latifolia. The sequence goes on from NC_133534.1 coordinate 123,611,683, forward strand.
GCTTCGATTTGTTGACTATTGATGTTAGATATGCAAAAATCGAATCAATTTGGAGGAAAGTATGTATTGAAATTTCTAGGGTTTGAGATTTTGAATTGAATTTTTGTTGTCTTTTGTATATTAAAGGGGAAAAATTGGGTAATGTATGATATATATCATGTTTAGAGTTGATTTTTGATGGTTTTACTCAAAAGTTTTCCTTAAATCTCCGTCTTAAAAGTGCACACAAACAGAAATTCGCCCATATAAATTGTGAAACATGTCTAATTGTGGAACTATTTTGTAGTTTAATCTTTAGAATTTGTAGTTGGGTTGTTAATTGATATCATGCTTGTCATAATTAGTGGCAGCTGTGAGACCGTCTGACAACCTTTTTATAACTTATTATTGCAATTTTTGGATTGGTGAAAGTGTGTACATAATGATTCTTCTAAATGTCCTTATATGAAGGTTTATGTGTTTCAAGTATGTGCTGTTGTGTATCTAAAACGTGTGTTAAAAACAGATGCGGAGACCAAATGTGGAAACCCGTCAGAGCAAGAGGGGGAGGTGATGTGACCATAATTAGCGCATATTTAGCCCCCGAATTAGCCTTGTTCCCATGCTTTTTAGTGCATATTTGGGTCATTTATTGTCTTTAGTTCTTTGTTTTGCATATTCTTTGAGATTTTGATCCCTTGGTAGGAAAGGAGTGCAAATCTTGCATTTTCATGGCAAAACGAGACTAAATTGATTGAATTCAATGACCAAGCATCAAGAAGGGACAAGATTAGAAGGCCTTTGTACATATGATAGTAGATGAGCAATGTTGAGAAAGGATCCTTGCATCCCCGAGGAAATCCCCAAGGATTTTATGAAAAAAAGGGAAGAAAAGAAGAAGAAATGGTGCTGAGCTACAATCCGAACGGATTGTCCCCAATCCGCCCGTCCTCCACAAGCACAATCCGTGCGTCTTCCTTCAAAGACACCCGGGTTATCAGCCCCCAGAATCCGCCCGGATTCCCTTGAAGACGCCCGTCTTCCCCCGCCTGAATCCGCCCGTCCCGACTCCAATACGCACGGATTCCAGTACAGCCAAATTTCGTCTTCTCCAAGCTACAAAGAAAGAAGCCCTTCCTTCGAAAAATACCGGCTTCTCCCTGCTCAACCTAAAAAGTGTAATCACTAGTTTAGCCTTTAGTTAACCCTAATGAATCCACCTAATTTCCACTATAAATACCCCATTAGTCTAATTAGAAGAGGATGTTCTTCTTATCAATAATTAGAGTAGTTAATATCAATCAAATCTCTCTTTAGTATTGTAATAAAAAATTAATCAAGTTCTAATACAAGTTTTATTTCCTTAATCTCTCTTTTGTTCATCCTTTATTTTGGGTAATTGAAGATTATTTGGGTTATTATTGGGAGATTGACAACCTCTCAATCAAGCATCAAGTACTTCTTGTATTCTTTGCTTTATTATTGGAATCATTAGTAGGTATAATTCTCTTAATCCCTCTTTAATTATTGTTAATTACTTTCATTTATTCATCATGTTTCCTTTTGTTGGTATGATTGACAACCTTGCTAGCATGATCAACATGATAATGAGTGAGTAGTGACCTAGCTAAGGTTAATGGGTAATTAGGGGAAACCAACATGGGGAATGATTCATGCTTAAATTAATATGCTTTCATTGTTTATTTGCTTGCTTGTTTTGATCTCAACTCATGCAGATGTTATGTTTGATGAAATGTGAGCCTATGAATCGTTGCGTTTTTTTACCCATCACCTATCTTTTCAATGTGACTTGTAAGACATAAACCAACTCGAGTCTCATTAGACCATGCATGTTGTTGAGTAGGGAAGACTAAGTCGACTTGTATTGTAAGATATAACCCAACTCAATCCATCACAACAATAATTGCTTGCTTATAATTTGAGAACATGTTTGTATGATCAATTCCCATGATTCCCCTATGCTCCATGACACCCTAGTGGTTTTTATCATTTGTTTACAACCCTTTTAATTCATCTTGCTTATTTACTTTCATTGCTATTTAGTTTAGTGACCTTCCACATCAACCCAATTTGTGACACCCCTAAGACACCACTAGTTTCAATAGAAATCTCATCTCAATTCCCGTCCCTTGGGATCCGACCTTTACTTGCCTCTTTACTAATTGTAGAGTTGTTTGTGAAGCTATAAATTGTGTTTTGATTCGGACGTGACCCAACGACAACATCTATTAAATTGTGAACACGAAACGGACCGATCAAAAATGGCGCCGTTGCCGGGGACGGTGTTAACTTGATTTAGATTTTCTTATATTGTTATTAGTTGTGTCTTTCTTTACCAAGGAAGTAAAACTCCTCAAGGTTTGTTCTAATTATTTTCAAGTTGTTCGATATTTTGCAAGATGGACCTTATAGATTGTTTTGTAGAGGACCACTTAAGTACACATTTCTTCAAAGATCCCATGCAAGCATTGGAAGCCTTGGAAGCAAGTGAGGCTAAAAATATGTATTGGGAATTGGAGGTGGATCTTTTTGAGGCCGCTGTAGCTCACAAAGAACTTACTCATGCACAATCCGTATTATTGCATAACATCCTTGTGGAAGCATGTCAACCCATAGAAGATGAGCAATCCATCCTAGAAGATATTTTACAAGATCAAGAGCAAGAGGAACCCATCATGAAATTTGAATATGATGAGGTTGATGAGAATGAAGTTGAATATGCTATGAGAATGGAATGTCTAATGGAGATGGAGCAAGTTCTCAATGAAACTCCAAAGGAGGAAAGTGAGGTACAAATTCCTACTTTAAAACCCCTTCCCCCAAATTTGAAATATGCTTACCTTGATGAATCAAAGACCAAACCCGTGATTGTTAATGATAGACTTGATAAGAACCAATTGGAAAAATTGCTTGATGTGTTGAAACAACATGAAAAGGCTATAGGTTATAGTCTAGATGACCTTAAGGGGATAAGTCCCAACTTTGGCATGCATAGAATTCATCTAGAGGAAGACCATAGACCTAACATTCAACCCCAAAGAAGATTGAACCCCCATATACAAGAAGTTGTCAAAGGAGAAGTTATGAAATTGCTCGATGCGGGAATCATATATCCCATATCGGACTCTTTGTGGGTTAGCCCCGTCCAAGTGGTACCTAAGAAAGGAGGTACCACGGTAGTGACAAATAAAAAGAATGAACTAATACCCACAAGAATGATCACCGGTTGACGTATGTGTATTGACTATCGAAAATTAAACTCCGCAACAAGAAAGGATCATTTCCCCCTACCATTCATTGACCAAATGCTTGAGAGGTTAGCCTCCAACAAATTATTTTGTTACCTTGACGGGTATTCGGGATTTTTTCAAATCCCTATACACCCGGATGACCAACATAAGACCACCTTCACATGCCCTTATGGTACTTTTGCATATAGGAGGATGCCTTTTGGTTTATGCAATGCCCCCGCCACTTTTCAAAGATGCATGATGAGTGTCTTCTCCGATTACTTAGAGACCATAATGGAAGTTTTTATGGATGATTTTAGTGTCTATGGAAAGGACTTTGACTCATGTTTGCATAATCTTTCTCTTGTGTTGCAAAAATGTGAAGATGTTAGTCTTGTTTTTAATTGGGAAAAGTGTCACTTCATGGTCAATGAAGGAATTGTTTTGGGTCATTTAATTTCGGAAAAGGGCATCGAGGTCGATAAGGCTAAAGTTGAGGTGATAGAGAAACTCCCACCTCCCGTGAATGTTAGAGGGGTGAGAAGTTTTCTCGGTCACGCGGGTTTCTATCGCCGTTTCATAAAGGATTTTTCAAAAATAGCGAAACCCCTCACTCAACTTTTGCTTAAAGATGCCCAATTCCAATTCACTGATGAGTGTGTTGAAGCCTTTAATAGAATCAAGGAAGCACTAATCTCGGCACCGATCATCCAACCTCCAAGTTGGGAATTACCATTCGAGATTATGTGTGATGCTAGCAACTACGCCGTTGGAGCGGTTCTTGGCCAACGGGTAGGGAGAGCTCTCCACGCCATCTATTATATAAGCAAAACTCTTGACTCCTCCCAAGTGAATTATGATACCACCAAGAAGGAGCTTATTGCCATTGTCTATGTTTTGGACAAATTTTGTTCCTACTTGCTTGGATCCAAAGTGATTGTATTTTCGGATCACCGTGCTCTCCGACATCTCTTGATAAAGAAGGAGGCAAAACCAAGACTGTTGAGATGGATTTTGATTCTTCAAGAATTTGACTTAGAAATAAGAGACAAGAAAGGAGCCGAGAATGTAGTGGCGGATCATTTGTCAAGGATCCGGTTTCATGATGAAAATGGAGAAACCCCGATCAATGACACATTTCCCGATGATATTTTGATGGCCATTCAAACACAACTTGAAAGGCACATCACCCCATGGTTTGCCGATTATGCTAACTATATTGTTGGAAAGGTACTCCCTCCAAATTTGAACCACAACCAAAGGAAGAGATTCCTATTCGAAGTGAAGAGGTACTTTTGGGATGACCCAAACCTCTACAAAGAATGTAGTGATGGGCTCTACCGGAGATGCATCCCTCAATGGGAAGTCCAAGGAATCTTGGAAGGATGTCACTCATCACCTTACGGTGGGCACCATGGAGCAAGGAGGACCGTTGCAAAAATTCTTCAATCGGGCTTCTATTGGCCTACAATGTTTCAAGATACAAGAGAATTCATCATTCATTGCGATGCTTGTCAAAGAACGGGGACTATCTCTTGGAGGAACGAAATGCCACAAAGGGGCATTCTTGAGGTGGAGATCTTCGATGTTTGGGGAATCGACTACCAAGGTCCCTTTGTGACATCCAATGGGAATAAGTACATCCTTGTGGCCGTAGACTACGTCTCAAAGTGGGTGGAGGCCATTGCCACCCCAAATGATGATGCAAAAACGGTCACCAAGCTATTCAAGAAGATAATCTTCCCAAGATTTGGAGTTCCTAGAGCGATCATTAGTGATGGAGGAACGCATTTCCATGAGAAGAAACTTGCATCTTTTTTGACCAAATATGGTGTTCAACATAGAACCGGCTTGGGATATCATCCTCAAACAAGCGGTCAAGTTGAAATTTCAAATAGAGGGATTAAACAAATCCTTAGAAAGTTGTGAACAAGACCCGAAAAGATTGGAGCACAAAGCTTGATTATGCTCTTTGGGCTTATAGGACGGCCTATAAGACCCCCATAGGAGCCTCTCCTTACAAACTTGTTTATGGAAAAGCATGTCATTTGCCAATCGAATTAGAGTACAAAGCTTTTTGGGAAATCGGAGCACTTAATCTTGATCTCAAATTGAGTGGTCAAAAGAGGATGATTCAAATTCAAGAGTTGGAGGAATTCCGACTACAATCCTATGAGAATGCAAAGATCTACAAGGAAAGAACAAAATTACTCCATGACAAGAGAATTAGACAAAAGGCCTTGCACAAAGGAGACAAAGTCCTTCTATTCAATTCCCGCTACCGACTTTTTCCGGGAAAGTTGAACTCTAGATGGATGGGTCCCTATGTGATAACCGAAGTTGGAAAATATGGAGATTTTGAACTTAAGGCGGAAGATAAAAGCAAGTTCAAGGTCAATGGTCAAAGATTGAAGCCATACTATGAAGGAGCGTCCATTGGAGAGGTCGAGGTCACCTACCTCGGGCCTTCTCATCCTTGAAAGAACCATCAAAGGGAGAGTTTGGTGGAGTCCTCCCTAAACCACCACTTGTAAATATACTAACGCTCTAACTTGTATTTATAATTTTATTGCATTTCTTTTAATAATAAGCATGAGCTCTTTTCATGAGAGTAAGTGAGGGAGGGTCACTAACGAATTTTTATGAAGGAAGGAACCAATTTTCAAGTGTGGGAAAGCATCTAGGAGAGGAAAGAAAGTAAAAGGAAGAATTCACATCTTGAACACGTGCGTGTTCCCTGGAATCCGGCCGTCTTGCCAGAATCCGGGCGGCCTGAGGAGAATCCATCCGTCCTGCTACCCTGAGAATTTGAAGATTTTTGGACTGAAGGAGAATCCGAGCATCCCAAAAGGGAAAACGCCCGTCCTGAAGAATCCGGCCGGCTTTATAGAAAGACGCCCGTCTTTCTACTTGTGCATTTCAAGAAAAATTCCTGGAAGAGAATCCGCCCGTCTTCAGGAGAATCCGCCCGTCCTGATAAAAAGGAATCGGAGCGTCTCATGCTCGGGACGCCCATCTTGTGGCACTATATTTTTGGAAATTTAGCTGTGAAAGAATCCGGGCGTCTTACCCAGAATCCGTCCGTCCCGAGGAGCCTGAATCCGAGCGTCTTCTGCTCGAATCCGCCCGTCTTCCCACGTTGATTTGACCCGTCTTTTCTAAATTAAAATTACACCCCACCTCACATTTAGTGACACATCATCCTTCTTTCCACTTGCATTATAAAACCCACCTCCTTATGACTCCCAAGCACATCCAAATCACTCTTAAACCCACAAAAATCAAAAAGCCCCTATTTTCTAGGGTTTCATAAGGCAACACTCGATCAACAAGGAGCATCTCTATTCCCTCACAAATCAAAAGAATCAAGCTCTACAATCAAGGAATGGCACCAAGGAGATCCTATTTTAGGGATATGAGGAGACCAAGGATGAGGGGAAGTTCTTCTACCTCCCATGTCAACACATTAAGAAGGGAGCATGAAGAGATTGTAGATCTCACAAGGCTTGATGACTTCTCAAATGCGGAATTTGTCAATGATGTACAAAGATTAGTCTTCCACCGGCTTTTAAGTAAGAATATTCTTCCCACTAAGGTTTTATGTCATGCTACCTTGAGGAAAATTGGGATTTATCACCAAGTGGAAGCTCTCTTTGAAATATTTGGTCTCTCAACCCTTTTTCGCATGTATGAACAAACTTATCGATCTCTTGTGCTTGAATTTTTGAGCTTTTTGAAGATTACAACCTTGAACAAAACAATTTGCATAGAGTTTAGGTTGGAGAATGTTTCTAGGATGATGACCCTTTTAGAATTCGCAAATGTACTCGGTCTCGATGTTTCGCCTACCCGAACATCGAAGCCAAAGAAGTATAGTGTTGAACCTTTGTGGAGGGCCATGACCGGCCGGGATTTCATACACCCCAAGGAATGCCTCAATTTTCATATCCAAAATCCGATCATAAGGCTTACTTATCGATGTCTTTCGGGCACTCTACTTGCCCGCCGAGATCCGGCCATAGTGAACCAATTAGACCTTGTGTTTATGGAATCCTACCTCAATATTCAAGGAAGAAATGTGTACCACTTCAACGCACCTCTAGTATTACTAGAGAAATGGGCAAAGTTTAGGAATGGCGACGATGATGGAATGAAACACATTGTGAATGGAGGACTCATTACTAGGCTTGCAAAGCATTTCAACCCGAGATTCAATGAGAATAATGAGTATGCTCCTCTTTTGGGAAACACGAGGATAAATGAAGATCTTCTTCTCATTCATCACCATTGGATAACCCTTGAGGGGGTCGATAAGCGGATCAAGTGGTTAACAAAAGGAAGCGATCAGATATATCTACCAATGAACGACCTACCACGTATCTCCCCGAGAAGAGGACATTTGTCTCCAATTCCATCCTACCTCATCCCTCCAAATCCAACCCAACCAAGACAAGCACCACCACCTCAAAATACACCACCACAACAACAAGGACAACAAACTCAAGATGAGAAGATCAAAGTGCCTCCCTACCCATTTACTTACCAACCGTACAACCATCCAAATCCCTTCATCCTTCCACGTGACGACTTTGTCACGGGAATCTTACAAGATTTGCACTACCGCCAATACGAAACCAACGTGGACATCTACTATGCACTCTATCCTAAATACCACGATATGGTTCAAAAGGGAAAGATTACTGAGGAAGGAGCATTTCCCTCATGGGCTCAAATGGACCTACTCTTCCCCAATTCGGAGAGAGCAAATGAAGGAGCAAACGGGAGACAAGAGGAGGGAAGCAACAATTCTTGTGGAGGAGATACGGTGGAGCTTGAAAGTGAAGAGGACGAGTTCATGGACCCAAGTTTGAGTGATGCATCAAAGGAGATATGGGATAGCGATCTAGAAGGAGATGATGCCGATCTCTAGAGGATTACGGCATAGCTAGGTGGAGCGGGTGAGAGGCACCCACCTAAGTTTAAGTGAAGTTTCCTCATCTCCTCTTTAATTTTAAAGTTTCATGAAAAGATGTTTTGTGTTTTGTTAACTTGTATTTTATTAATCTTTATCATTGTTGGAGTAGTCCTAGCACCATTGAGGACTCACACCTCGGTACTTTTGAGGTGTTCTCATTTTATTGTTCCCACCTTTCAAAATCCAAAATGACAAATTAGTTTCATGCATTGCATAGTGTGTGAATGAACTACACCCATCCTTGGACATTAGCAATAATGTCTAGATCGGTTTGGGGAAGTTAATGCATACACAACGGGAGGTAATCTAAATTATCCTCTCCGTCATAAACAAAGACCATGCATCATGTAGTATAGATTAGTGTAGATTGCATTTCGTGTAGAAATCATGCATCATGTTTGCATAATTTCCCATCATTTTGGCCATTGAGGACAATGCCCATATTAGTGTGGGGATAGGGAATTCTAACTTAACTTTTATTCAAAAATCCAAAAAAATTGAAAATTTTCGAAAAAACCATAAAAATTGGAAAATTGAAAAATCCAAAAACAAGTTCATTTCTTTTGTAGTGTAGTTATATATATATTGTATATATTGTGTTTGTTCTATCCTTGTTCACATTGAATGACTACGCAACATCCGAGACATGAGGATCATGAAGACCGCATGGTATGATCTTTCCAATCTCCTTTTTTCTCTTTATGTTAATGACTATGTGGCTTTATTTTGATTGATGCGGTATAACAATGTGAACTTAGGACTTGCATTTAGTTTATATGTCATATTAGTTGGTAGAATCACTTGCATTAGGATGTATATAATAATTGCATCATGGCATATAGTTGCATTTAGATGAAATGTTTTAAAAAGTGCCTAATTGAGAACTTTGACAAGAGAAACTAAGCCATTACAAATACTTTTTCAACTTAAGACTTCGCCTACTAGAATGGATGTAAAACACCCTAGAATTGTGTCATACTAGTGTCTTTCGACCCATGACTCAAAGCCTAGTCAAGGGTTTGCATGGGAGTCACCTATCCAAACCCGTGATGCGATGTGGACTTGGTTAACTTGTCTAGGTGACCTTGATTGACCTTGTGGTAAGGCAACCCAAAAATACTTTCTATCAATAAGTTTGAAGTGCTCATTTCAAAGAATTTTGTCATGTGGAAGTAATTTATTGCTAAGGAAACCTCAAATGTTATGAAATGTTGAAATGTTGAGAAATTTAGTTGTTTTGATGGAGGCGTACCACTTCGATGTGCTTTGGAGCGGGATCCATTGAATTGGGCCCCCACATGGTTGTGAATTCGGCCGCCCAGAGACAGAGTGACTATCACCCCGAAAAGCTATTGTCTAGAGGTTAACCGGTTGCCTAATAAGCGATTGGCGAAAGCAAAGGACACTAGCCCGGAAGGGACAAACCCCGTCTTAAATTTTTGAAATGTGAAAGTGAAATGAGGACAATTTTGAATACTAGTCATATCCACCCTTTGTTTATAAAGATTTGAGCATTTCATTCCCAGAAAGCCTTTTGTCAAACCACTTTGTCGAGCTTGGGACGATCCATGACCTTTACTTTTGTAGAGAATTCGAGACTTGTCATGTCATATGCTACTAGCATCATAGGGATCATAATCCACCACCATCCGATCGCTCTTGACGAAATCATTTGGAAATTAAGGACGAAAGTAGTCTAGTTTAACACTATTTGGAGGTGATTTAGTGCCATCCTCTTAGCCTTAGTAATTTGTTGAACTAGTATTTGTGAAGGATTACAAGCTCTTAAATTTGTTCTCTCTTAGTGCCTCCGCCACTTGATGAGGAAGTGGCTATTCCTTTTGTAGATGCATCCATTATTTGATTTTGTGTGCTTAATGTTTGGATGTGTCACCATTTTGGCAAGACCCACCTTGCCTTGCTAGAAGGCATCCTACCTCATGGTTGTCTTGTTGTGAGTTGAAGGGGCGGAGTGAGACCCGCTAATTGTCTCATATCGGCTATGTTATTAGGTTAGTTTAAATAATGGTCCTAGTCTTTGTCACCTCTTTACTCGGGACGAGCAAAGGTTCGGTTTGGGGATATTTGATGTGACCATAATTAGCGTATATTTAGCCCCCGAATTAGCCTTGTTCCCATGCTTTTTAGTGCATATTTGGGTCATTTATTGTCTTTAGTTCTTTGTTTTGCATATTCTTTGAGATTTTGATCCCTTGGTAGGAAAGGAGTGCAAATCTTGCATTTTCATGGCAAAACGAGACTAAATTGATTGAATTCAATGACCAAGCATCAAGGAGGGACAAGATTAGAAGGCCTTTGTACATGTGATAGTAGATGAGCAATGTTGAGAAAGGATCCTTGCATTCCCGAGGAAATCCCCAAGGATTTTATGAAAAAAAGGGAAGAAAAGAAGAAGAAATAGTGCTGAGCTACAATCCGAGCGGATTGTCCCCAATCCGCCCGTCCTCCACAAGCACAATCCGTGCGTCTTCCTTCAAAGACGCATGGGTTATCAGCCCCCAGAATCCGCCCGGATTCCCTTGAAGAAGCTCGTCTTCCCCCGCCTGAATCCGCCCGTTCCGACTCCAATACGCACGGATTCCTGTACAGCCAAATTTTGTCTTCTCCAAGCTACAAAGAAAGAAGCCCTTCCTTCAAAAAATACCGGCTCCTCCCTGCTCAATCTAATAAGTGTAATTACTAGTTTAGCCTTTAGTTAACCCTAATGCATCCACCTAATTTCCACTATAAATACCCCATTAATCTAATTAGAAGAGGATGTTCTTCTTATCAATAATTAGAGTAGTTAATATCAATCAAATCTCTCTTTAGTATTGTAATCAACAATTAATCAAGTTCTAATACATGTTTTATTTCCTTAATCTCTCTTTTGGTCATCCTTTATTTTGGGTAATTGAAGATTATTTGGGTTATTATTGGGAGATTGACAACTCTCAATCAAGCATCAAGTACTTTTTTTATTCTTTGCTTTATTATTGGAATCATTAGTAGGTATAATTCTCTTAATACCTCTTTAATTATTGTTAATTAATTTCATTTATTCATCATGTTTCCTTTTGTTGGTATGATTGACAACCTTGCTAGCATGATCAACATGATAATGAGTGAGTAGTGACCTAGCTAGGGTTAATGGGTAATTAGGGGAAACAAACATGGGGAATGATTCATGCTTAAATTAATATGCTTTCATGGTTTATTTGCTTGCTTGTTTTGATCTCAACTCATGCACATGTTATGTTTGATGAAATGTGAGCCTATGAATCCTTGCATTTTTTTACCCATCACCTATCTTTTCAATGCGACATGTAAGACATAAACCAACTCGAGTCTCATTAGACCATGCATGTTGTTGAGTAGGGAAGACTAAGTCGACTTGTAGGTGTTGTACAATCTAATCGATTCGGCTCCGGGACCCAAACTTTCCTAGGATTGTAAGATATAACCTAACTCAATCCATCACAATAATAATTGCTTGCTTATAATTTGCGAACATGTTTGTATGATCAATTCCCATGATTCCCCTATGACCCCATGACACCCTAGTGCTTTTTATCAATTGTTTACAACCCTTTTAATTCATCTTGCTTATTTACTTTCGTTGCTATTTAGTTTAGTGACCTTCCACATCAACCCAATTTGTGACACCCCTAAGACACCACTAGTTTCAATAGAAATCTCATCTCAATTCCCGTCACTTGGGATCCAACCTTTACTTGCTCTTTACTAATTGTAGAGTTGTTTGTGAAGCTATAAATTGTGTTTTGATTCGGACGTGACCCAACGACAACATCTATTAAATTGTGAACACGAAATGGACCGATCAGGAGGGCTTCTGAGCTCGAGGTAGGTGAGGGGAGTGGGGGACCTACGGTCCCAGCGGTACCCGAGTACCCTTCTGTTGTCTTTGCGGACTTTACGCAAAGAGATGCTTTTGTTGCCTTACAGTGACGACGGATGAGACCCATCCGTTGTATTGACACAAATCTCTTGACTGACCTCGGGATTGAGAATGATGTTAGGCATATCTTCGAGACATTGGGTATGACCGGATTGTACCGACTCCGGAAACACTCTTATGGTTTTCTGACCCTTGAATTTATGAGTTCTTTCAAGTATGATGCGTTGGAACAGACCGTTGAGTTTCGCCTCATGAACACCAGTTTATTCCTTACCATGGATATATTTACCACTCACCTCGGCTTGGCTAGACCTGCGAAGGGAGCTCTTAGGAACATCCCGACTGAGTGTGGAGTTAGTAGCCTTATGCCTTGCTTTACCGGTAAACCCGCCCCCACCTTTAGCAACATGTTGATTAATGATGTCCAACATGTCACCTTAAAGATCTTTCTTTGTGCTTTGACCTGTTTGCTTTATGAGAGAAAAGATGTGAGTAAGTTAAACTCCCATGAGGTGATGTTGCTTGCGGCATACCTTAACCTCACCCGGTCTCAGAGAGTCACCTTTAGTGCCCCGGACATAGTGTGTGCCAGATTAGCCTTGATGGCCTCTTCTAACGCTCGTTTTCTGAGCTGTGGAGCTATTGCCACTCGGTTGGCGGAGAGGATTACTACCTTTGTGGCCTCCTCGGCCTATATACACTTGACCCCAGCAGTGCCTACCTTGGACCGCGAGTACTTTCGCGACCACAAGTGGTTGAGCACTTTGGAGGATGGTGGGTTGGAATGGAGAGTTTGGGGGATGAGTTGGATGCGGATACCTGCTCCCGAGCACCTTTCCGCGACCGAGCCTTTACCGGCGGCAGTGGTGGCTGCCGATTCTGATGATGAGGATGAGGAGATTCCTATGAGGCAGCTTTACCTCATTGACCCGGATATCATGGAGGTGATGCCTGAGCCAACGAAAGGGGATCGTGTTAGACCTGAGGATGCCCAGCCTAGAGTGGGGAGAGGACCACGATGAGTGAGGGAGAGGGTGGCTGAGACCCAGACGGCGCAGCCTGTGGCTTCAGAGTACCAGTACCCCGGTTACCCTCCCTTCTATAGCCCTGAGATGAGAGTGAGCGAGCTTACGGAGAGGGTGTCTACTACCTTGACACTCTGGAACCTCCTTGAGATGGCGTATGTGCAGGGCATCGGGACTGAGCCGGCGCAACCGGTCTGATGGAGGGGCGTTGGGGACGACAGCGGAGTCTTCAACTCTTTTGGCGTGGAGAGGTCCACTTTGGGAGAGCCCCAGTCATATCCCAATGGTTGCTTGGCCCCATGGCGTATGGGAGCAGATGCGGGTGTTGGTGGCTTCGCAGGTCATGATGCAGCTAGAGCTGGCACGTCAGGTGGTGATGGTGGTGACAAAGTGATGGATGATCAGGATGTAGAGTGATGATACTCATTTTCTTCTTTTATATATCGTTTCATGGATTTGTAGTTGATAGTACTTATTTGGTTGACACATTATTTGACTTGGGTATGTATGTTGGCTATAAGGCCATATTTTCGGTACTTTTTAGACTGTTTATGCAGGATTTTGGGTCGGGAAGGCGTCCCGACTCATGTTTATATACATTGCTTGCTCTTGAAGTGGCGTTTAATGGGATATATGACTTGTGGCCACTCGATCGGGCGCCTCTCATGCGATCGAGTAACTGCAGGGGTGACTTTGGGGATGTTTTCTGATCTCAGCCTACTCGATCGAGTAGCTGATAAACTCGATCGAGTAAGCCCAGCTCGATCGAGTGCCTTACGAACTCGATCGAGTAGCACTGTTACATCTTCTTTCCGTTTTAAAACTTGATTGAATAATCATGTCCTTAAATGTTGTTGTATTATTTCGTGTTGGGGATGTCTTATATCATTGTTTAGCGTCAACGGTGGTTCTATTATCGCGTGTGGTCGTGCAATTTATACAATTTTCAATGCTATGTATATCGGTTGAAACGATAAATCAAATTGCTTCAGGTAACGTAAACGCCAACGGTTACAATTCTTGTTGAAGTTTTGTATGGTCACTGATAAGTGCATTTTATATAGTCTTTTTGGCCTTTTTATGCACGTATTTCCACGCTTTTATCGTAGTTTATGCTACGAAATGCCCCGAATATGCTACTTTGGTTTGTTTTGTCTTATTTGCAGGAATGAACCAGAAAGTAGTGAAATCAAGCCTTTTACCGTCCTTTTAGCATGCATTTGGAGGAAGAGTGAATTTGGAGCGGGAATGTAGCTATTTTGAGATGCGCAAAGAAGAAAGATAGCTAGGCGAGAAAAGGAAGAACTTCAAATTGATAGTGCCTACTTTGGAGAGCCATATCTCGAGTTCTACAACAGATATTCAGGTGATTCCAATTGGAGATGAAAGTTTGTCCTCTTAGCTTTCCAATGCCACTGGAATCACCCTGTTTGACCAAGCAACGAAGAATGTTGCAGCCGTTTGAAGTTCAGTGCGCAAAGCAGGAAATTGTTGCTGGAAAGTACTCGATCGAGTAGAATTATGTTCGATCGAGTCCTTTTTCTACTCAATCGAGTAGTGGCATTTTAGGATTTACTCGATCGAGTAGATTTTCTTCTCGATCGAGTGGTTTAAGCTTTAGTTTACTCGATCGAGTGGTTTTAAATCACTCGATCGAGTGGATTCTCATACGGGCTTGGGCTTTTTAGTTTATTTCCGTCATTAGGTTGAATAATTCCTATTTTATTATAAATAGGAAGGTATTACGTCATTTGTAACTCTCTCTTCTCTTCCCCTCTCGGAATCTCTTATAATTCCATACACTGTTACTCTGCTACATTATTCATCTCTAATTTCAGGATCCTTTTCTACTGTAACTTCTTTCCCTTCCTTTTCCTCTTTAATTTATTTAAATGTTTATCATTCTTTCCCTTGTTCTTGCTTATTTAATTATGTCTAGCTAAATTCTTCTGCTAGGATTAGGTGATTCAATAGACCGATGTTAATTGCTAATTAGGTTATTAGATCTGTCGTTGTAGTTATGTCTATATTGTTAATCGCTGCTTTAATTGTATCCTGCTAGTTGATTCGAAGTAATTAGCCTTTTAATATTGGTAAACCTTGACCTGGACCGAAAGGTTGGAAGGGGTGAGACCTGCAGTGAACAATAGGATGCTTTAGTGAGGGCGAAAGTTAAGCTAATAGCATTTTAGGGCGAATTGAGACCGAAAGGAGATATTCGTTGCCCCTTAGACCGATGCATCGACTGATTTGTGACCTTAGCTGTGATTAACTGACGTTTATTGATGACCCGAAATCTTAGTTCCCTTCTCTTACTGTTATTTTCTCTCTTTTAATCTCTTAATAGTTTTAGTAAAATAATTTAAACCCCCATTTCTGTGACATTCGACATGATCGAGTTAAACAGATAATTAGCAAAATAGCCTCCCTGTGGAGATCGACCCTACTTACCGCTGACTTCTGTTAGTAGTACTTAGGTATTTATTTTTGGTACATAACAAACGTATCAAATTTTGGCGCCGTTGCCGGGGAGGCGACGTTTTTTATCTGTTTTATTTTGTTTGTCTTTCGCCTCAAGGGAAGGCTAAGTACCTTGAGGCTGTTCTTATCTTTTTCTTTAGTGCTGTTTTGATAGGCCTACAGGTTTATTAGACAGGCTACCGAGGGATATTATCAAAGAGAAGGCTTGAATACCTTCGATCCCTTTTGCCAAGATGACACCTGTCTCCCGACTAATCGCTCAGTTTAAAGCCCAATCTGAAAAACCTGCTAGTTGGGAAAGGAAGAAATCTTGGGGATGTGGTAATTACTGCACTTCTCCTACGCCACATCCACCCTATCAATGGCCACCGCAACAAGATCCTTCTGATATACAAGAAGAAGAGATTGCGGAGCTGAAATCTTTGTTAGAGATACTTGCCTCCAAAAGGCAAGAGCATGATAGACGGTTTTTCGCGCACATTGATGAGCTCGAGTATATAATAGCTCAGTTAGCAGTTGAGTCTGATAGTTGGCAAACAGAAGAGGTATACTTTACTGAGAGCGGTTTTTCCCATGAAGAACCCATGTTGCCCAATGCTGAGGATGATCTTTATGACTCGGATGACGAATTTCTATCATATTTCAATAGCATACACGAAGATTTCAGCGCTGTACAAGAAGAATCACTCGATCAAGTGACTTATATTAGTCGATCGAGTGAATTTCCAGAACAAAGTTCTCGATCGAGTGATATTTCTACTCGATCGAGTGAAAATCAGGAAGGAAATGGTCGATCGAGCAACAATTCTACTCGATCGACTGAACTGGCCAGCGAGAGCATTGATTCGTCATGTGGATTTGTTTTGGATGACGATTTTGACGATGATAATGGATACGGTGAATCTCCCCTATTCAAAGCCGAGTCGGATGCACAAGAGGCTGCGATTTACGGGACGATATCCACCGAGGGGGTGACGAAGAGAAAATTTGAGTCGGTGATTTCTCCTAGCGCGGAAGAGGTAATATCTTCCTTTGTTAATGATTCCGTCAATGAGAGCGACCAACCCGAGGTAGTAAACGATAATTTATTTATTGTTTGTTTAAATAGTAAATTGCCTCGTTTAACTTACGCTGCACATTCTAATGCTTTGCCCCTTCCCAGTAGGTCGAATAATTTAACGATTTTCCGCCGTCCTTATCATTTCAATATTGTTAATCTGAAACGGGACCTTATTTTATCGTCTATTGCTCCCGCGCTCCTATATTTTGTGGATAAATTAGGGAGCTCTCATAGGAAATTTGTTAGACTTAAACAGTTTAACATTTTTATTTCCTATATTTTTATTCCACTATGGTGCTACTTATGCTTTTTTAAAGCACATGCGCAGATGTATGATTTAATGTTGCGCGCTTTGAGCTGTTTTGATTATAACTGATTAGAGAGGCTCGAAGAAAAGAAGGTCGAGCTGGGACCTGAATGAAGCTAGCGCTACCCGAGAGGCAACCCGGAGATTTATTTTTCATTTTATTTCATTTCAGTTGTAATAAATGGTTTTCATACCATGGACTATATCAGTATGCTTGCTTTGTTAGTTTTGCGGGCTGTTTTTATTGCGTCTTTTGCAGGAATATACTAAGGATCACTCGATCGAGTACTTTTTGTACTCGATCGAGAGCTTTTGCTGCTGAAATCACTCGATCGAGTACTTATTCTACTCGATCGAGTACCTGCAAAAAAAAAAAAAAAAAAAAAAAAAAGAAGTACTCGATCGACCGCTTTTCCTCTCGATCAAGCTGTTTTGGACGCCCATGTGGGTAAATATCCGTATACTACCCTTTAATTGCAGGACTATAACGTAAATTTAAACATGCAATTTATAGTCATAAAACGATAAACACAATGAAATGATTAATGTATAGAAATAACCTCGGGTCCTTTAAAATTGCGGCGTAAAGAACAGAAATCAATGCAGATTTCCTCCTAATTGTTACACCCAAGACTTTGTCCGAGATATGCCCTTGTGCTAGAACAGTGTTCTCCGATTGCCTTGCAATATAGGGAGAACTGATGTGAGTTTGCTTGAGATGTGAGATCTCGGTTTCTACAGAGAAGAATGCTCTTCGAAACCCTAAAAATTTAGCGAGAATGAATTAGGTTAGACAAGAGGAGAAAGCTCTCCTTTTGTCTTGGTGATTCTCGGCCAAACCGAGTGAGAGGAGCCCGTATGGGGCTTTTCAATTTCTCTTCACTTAAACTCGCGGTCCGGTCCATCACTCGCTAAGTGTATATGACGTGGTCGATTATAAATGTTATCGGTTATCGGAAATTAAGGCATCGCTAATAATTCGGGTTATTTGAATTATTAATACGTGTCCGACAAAACAAAGTATTGTATAATTATTTTAATATACATTTAATTAAATATAAATCACGTATATTTAATTTTACGAATTAACCGGTTAATTCGCCTTAGCCCATGATATTTAATCCGTATTAAATATGATATCTCAACATCACATATTTGACTAATTACTTAGTCAAATAACTCGGACTAACTGGTTAGTCAATTTTTGGCATCTATATGACAAGTATTTTCATCTTGTCACATCTCTCGAACGTATCCTATAGGTGTGACTTTTAGGGACCAGTTGATCACCGCCATCCGTATGACAATAACGTCAAACTTATCTAGCAAGCCAACCGTTATTGATAAACGTGGATCAACGGATAATAATACCAAAGTATGCCCTTTGATCCTTTTAGAGGTTTATAAGTCCTTGCACTAATTGTTAAGGACACCAACCCCAACAAGCTCCCACTTGTCCGTACAAGTGTATGTGCAATGACGTTATCCGCACTAACCGGAGGACACAAGCTCCAACAAACTCCCACTTGTCCGAACAAGTGTATGTGCGATAACCGATTCTCATATTCATTTAAAATCTCTCCCACTCAATGTAAAACAATTTGCAGATCTGGATCCACAAAGGTCGTATTTTACAATCGATCGGTATCTAGAGTGGTTTCCCCGACTAGAGAGTAACTTAACCGATAAAACGAATCCGTATCCGAGCATGGCCATGCATTTCGATTCTGACTCCTCGAGTGGCCCCGAGAAATATCGAGTACCGATAAAGGCTGAATATTTCCTTCAACTCGACTCCTTCCGATCTAAGCACGCATGAAATGACCAGAAAAAATCTACTTGGCCCCCTGTTACGGATGACCGTGAGAAAGAAACCAAAGTCACCCAAAATCGGCCGTAGTCTCAAGAGACAGTCGATAGTCTAAGAATCGACTCTTAGGATCACCATGGAAGTCCTATCCACGACCGGGCAACGAATGTTATAAAACATTTAGGACTCCACGTCGATGTCACAATTGTGTCCTACGAAATATCCGTATAAATCGCCTCGGTGATTGGTCAGTCAACCTTTTTGACTTATGGCTCGTTGAACCCACCATCAACCAACGTCACAGAATAATTGCCAGAGTTATCAGCTCATGTGGGCAATTAAGGACAAACAAGATATGATGTTTGTTTAGTTCACTTTGTGGTGTTCAAAATTGTCGTACAATTCCACATGAAAAACAAAATATATATATAAAATATCAAAACGATGATGTCGTATAGAGTACAAAGGAGAATGAATCTGATCCATAAAAGAGTACTACAACTCAGGAACACGTTTGATTCCCATGGAATTTACGTGCCCTTCATGCTTATCTTGTCGTAATGCTTTAGTGAGAGGATCTGCTATGTTATCATCAGTAGCAATCTTTTCTATCACTACTTCCTTTTGCTCCACGTAATCCCGGATTAGATGAGCTTTCCGTTGTACATGTCTAGATTTGTTGCTAGACTTTGGCTCCTTAGCTTGGAAGATGGCACCACTATTGTCGCAATAGATGGTGATCGGGTCATTCGAACTAGGCACTACAGAGAGCCCATGTAAGAATTGACGCATCCATATCGCTTCCTTTGTTGCTTCGGACGCGGCATAGTACTCGGACTCGGTCGTAGAATCTCTGTAACAGTTTGTTTGAACTCTTCCGGTGATCTGCAGCGCCATTAAGAGTAAAAACGAATCCAGATCGAGATTTCGAGTCATCTCGATCCGTTTGGAAGCTAGCATCTGCAGAAACCGGTTGCGCATAGCTTTTGAGAGCCTCCATAAGTCAATGCCCAATCTTTAGTCCTCCGGAGGTACTTAAGAATGTTCTTGACAACCAACCAATGTGGTTCACCTGGTTCTTTGTTGGAATCGACTTGTCATACTCAATGCATATGCCACGTCCGGACGTGTGCATATCATGGCATACATGATTGATCCTATAGCCGAAGCATAAGGAATCCGTGTCATGCGCTCTTTCTCTTCCGGTGTCTCGGGTGCCCGAGACTTGCTCAAATGCACCCCTGGAGCCATAGGAAGAAACCCCTTCTTGGAGTTAGTCATTCTGAATCTCTCTAGGACTTTGTCTATGTAAGACTCGATCGAGAGATAACATCCGTCGTGGTCTATCTCGATAGATACGGATGCCTAGAATTCTCTGTGCCTCTCCCAGATCTTTCATCTGGAAATGGTTCTTCAACCATACTTTCACCGAAGTTAAGAGAGGTATGTCATTCCCAATCGGGAGTATGTCGTCAACATACAATATTAGGAAGACAATCTTGCTCCCACTCGACTTGATATATAGACATGGTTCCTCGACGGATCGAGTAAATCCATTTTCTTTTATCACTTGGTCGAAGCGATGATTCCAACTCCTTGATGCTTGCTTAAGTCCATAAATGGAACGCTTAAGCTTGCACACTTTCTTAGGATGTCCTGGATCGATGAAACCTTCGGGTTGTACCATGTACAACTCTTCCTCCAAAAAGCCGTTTAAGAAGGCGGTTTTCACATCCATTTGCCAAATTTCATAGTCATGAAAAGCGGCGATCGCTAAGATAATCCGAATGGAACGCAAAGATAACTACGGGTGCAAAAATCTCATCGTAGTGCAAACCTGGCACTTGGGTGAAACCTTTAGCAACTAGTCGTGCTTTGTAGATATCTTCGACCTTCCACGAATGCTTTATCTTGTAAAGCCATTTGCATTGAAGGGGACGAACCTTAGCGGATAAGTCAACAAGATCCCATACGTTGTTCTCATACATGGAGTCCATCTCGGATTGCATGGCCTCAAGCCATAGCTTTGAGTCGAATCTGGTCATGGCACCTTTATAGGTTGCGGGTTCACTACTCGTTAAGAGTAGAACGTCATCTATGTCATGTTCCTCGACCATACCGATGTATCTGTCCGGAGGAATAGAGACTCTTCCCGACCTCCTAGGTTCCTCGGGAATATTCACCGCAGCCGGGATTGAAGGAATTGGTTCCTCCAATGGTTGCTCGGTATTTGGTTCTGGAATCTCCGACGGGTCGAAGGTTCTATCACTCTTTGCATTCTCGAGAAATTCCTTCTCTAAGAATGTCGCACTAGCCGCAACAAAAACGCGTTGTTCGGTTGGCGAATAGAAGTAATGACCACGTGTTCCTTTAGGATAACCTATAAAGTATGTCTTGACCGATCGCGGGCCGAGCTTATCCTCGTGTCTCCACTTGACATAAGCCTCGCAGCCCCAAACCCGTATAAAGGACAAGTTAGGGACCGTTCCCTTCCATAGTTCATATGGAGTCTTGTCAATGACTTTAGACGGACTTCGGTTAAGTATTAGAGCGGCTGACATAAGAGCATAACCCCACAATGAATCAGGTAAAACCGTGTGACTCATCATGGATCGAACCATATCAAGTAGTGTTCGATTTCTCCGTTCGGACACACCATTCAACTGAGGTGTTCCAGGTGGAGTTAAGCGTAGGGCAACCCCACGGTCCTTCGGTGTTGATCAAACTCGTGAGAAAGATACTCGCCACCACGATCCGAACGTAGTGTTTTAATCTTTCTACCTAATAGGTTCTGTACCCTATTTTGGTATTCCTTGAATTTCTCAAAGGATTCACTTTTGTGCTTCATTAAGTAGACATAGCCATATCTACTCAAATCGTCCGTGAAAGTGATGAAATACCTATAGCCTTCTCGTGCGGTGATTGACATAGGACCACATACATCCGTGTGTATGAGCCCTAATAGGTCAGCAGCGCGCATTCCAACACCTTTGAAGGAAATCCGAGTCATCTTACCGATGAGACATGATTCACACGTGCCAAATGATTGAAAATCAAAGGCCGAGATAGCTCCATGTTTGATGAGCTGTTTTACGCGTTTCTCATTAATGTGTCCCATACGGCAGTGCCATAGATATGTTTGATCTTTGTCACCAACCTTTAACTTTTTATTCATTACGTGTAATATTTCCGAGGTCTGATCTAAAACATAAATTCCGTTCATGGAAACTGCCTTGCCGTAAATCATATCGTGTAATGAGAAAATGCAAGCATTGTTTTCTATTACAAATGAAAAACCATGTTTATCAAGCGTAAACCGAAATAATGTTTTTGGAAAGACTAGGTACATAATAGCAGTCATATAATGACAACTCAAATCCGCTTGGAAGCTGGATCACATATGTCCCCTTGGAGATGGCAGCTACTCTTGCTCCATTCCCAACACGCAGGTCCACCTCACCCTTTACGAGGGGTTCGATGTTTCGGAGCCCCTGCACATGATTACACAGATGAGAACCACAACCAGTATCAAGTACCCAAGTTCCGTAACTTGCGTGGTTAATCTCAATCATATGAATAAAAGTAGAAGAGAGAGAAGACATACCAACAGGTTTAACACGACCTGCCTTTAAGTCCTCATGATAAACAGGACATGTGCGTCTCCAATGCCCAGTCTTGTGGCAATGATGGCATTCCATGTTTTCACTCTTGCTCTTTGTCATGCCCGATGAGTTACTCGCCTCACCGGGACCACTCTTCCCGAACCCGACTTCTTGAACTTCGCCTTACCTACTGTTAGGTTTGCCGGAGCTTTGCCCTTACCTTTCCCTTTGTTTGACACAACGAGGACATCCTGTTTCGAACTCCCACCGCACTTCATGTCCTTCTCGGTCTGTACGAGGAGGGAGTGCAGTTCATGGGGAGTTTTCTTCAAATCATTCATATAGTAATTCGCTCTGAATTGCGAATAACCATCGTGGAGTGAATGAAGAATACGGTCGATAACAATATTCTCGCCGATGTTACGATTAAAGGTCTCCGGTTTCTCGACATTCTCAATCATGCGAGAATGTGTGGGCTAACCGGTTGGCCCTTTCTCGAGTCTCGCATCAAAGAAGCGAGTGGTATGCTCATAGGTCACGATTCTCGGTGCTTTCGAGAATTCCTTAGTGAGCGTGGTGAAAATCTTGTTTGCACCTTGGGCTATGAAGCGTTTCTGCAAATTGGGTTCCATTGCAAAAATAAGTACGTTCTTCACCGCACCCGCTTCTAAAGCGAAATCGTTATACTTGTTGATTTCGTTAATTCCAGCCGTGGGACCTGGGTTTAACGGCATGGGCTCAAGCAGATATCTGAGCTTTCCGTCAGCAGCGGCAGCATTCCGTAATCCGCCTCCCGATCCGCGAAGTTGGATCCGTCATTCTTGATCGAGTGGGTGATTCATCCGACTCATGAAGATCCTAAGCCAGGACTCACGGTCCAATGTGGCACTTGGCATTGGGTTATCACTTGAACCAGCCATTTGATGTTTAGCGATTTAAAACGTGATCTACATCGAAAAAGAAAGAAAAACAAAACGAAATAAGCAACTCATCGAGGTGATTTAAGTCTATTTTAAAATTCATTTTAAACATGTAGACTCTCGCACTTGCATAATTGATCTCCCTCAAGAATGATACAAGTGATCCCAAGACTCAATTTCTGTAAATTGATAAGCCAACTGTTTAGCTAATTCTTCCGGAAGAACTCTTGGTCGATAGATTTCTGTAAATCCTATCTATAGTCCACCATAGTCACAGGATCGTACGAGTGACCATGGTGTTGAGATAAAATAGGTCAATCAGTTCCAACTTACCCGACGTAGAAGGGGTCATAGTATGCCTACCGACGAAGAAGGGACTCATTGGAGTTTGACCTATAAAGACCGTTCTCAATTTTGATTTATACGAGGAAGATCCCATCAACAAAATTATAATTCATTTTAAGTGAACGAATAACTAGCGTCTGTCGTGAATGAATTTATTTGGAAGATGGCTTAGAAACGTGTGACATGAGAATGTCAATGAAAACTAACTCGTGACCTCTATATGTGTCAGTTTTCATGCAATAAGTTATAGGTGGTTTGGTTTTTAGGCGGAATATGATGCATATTATCGTTGCATAAAAAAAAAAAGGAATGCGATACGTAAATAAAAATTCCTAGTGTGGCCTATCCTAGTAAAAGAACAAGATACAACTTTGGAATCCACCGTTGGACCCGAAAAGCTTGTCTTGATGTTCCATCTTGATCCAAGTAGCGGGAGTGAGCATCCGGTCTCCATCTTTAGTCTTCTCAAAAATTACAATTTAAAATTACAAATATAAACCTATTTACATTCTAATTAAAACTGTAATTACAAGTGAAAAATCCAAAACGGAGATACAAGATCTCAAAATACAACCAAGACCGTGTTCCATCATTACGGTAACACGTTCTACTAAGGCCACACTAAGTTACAACTGATTGCAAAAATTTAAATACGTAATAAAAGGCATTCACGGCATTCATAAATTAACGATAAATAAAAATGCATCAACTAAAACAAATTCATTCGTGACATAATTCCGTAATTATGTTAAATTTATCCAAACCACCTTTTAATGATTAAAATACATGTGATAAAACCGCTTCTATCATTTAATTTTAATCCATTATAATCCGTCATTTTAAAGACGCTTTAAAACAACTATATGGTACGTGAGTGAACCGATTCACTATTAAGCGAGTGTACTATATCCGTATAAAGTACATATTGAAGCCAAAAGAAAATTTAAATCAAAAGAAACAAATTTTCAAAGTCTGTTAAAAGATTTAAATCCCTCGATCCAGGGACACGAGTGCTCGATCGAGGGACAGGAGGGCTCGATCGATGAACGCAAGTCGATCGAGAGGTATGCTAATCAGGAAGTACTCGATCGACTAAGCTGGAGGTCGATCGAGTACCTATATCAGCAAATCTGCTCGATCGAGTACGAGGACAACTCGATCGAGCAGTAGGGTTTAGAAAGGGGTCGATCGAGTACAACAGGGACTCGATCGAGCAAAAGGTTTTTGAGACAGGGTCGATCGAGTACAACAGGGACTCGATCGATCAAAAACAAGACAGAAACAGCACTCGATCGAGTAGAAATACGCTCGATCGAATGCAAAAGTGGCTGAAAACTTCAAAACCCTCGTGAAAACATATTTCGAGACAAAATCAATTGTAATTTTGATCAAAAACGCCTCAAAACAAATTTAACAATTGACAAAAAAACATGACATGTTGCTATAATCTCTGTATAAAATAACAACATGTAAAAACAACATGAAATTTGAAGCAAAACAGCCGTGTAAAACATGGCACGGTTTGGTTTTCGAGACAAAACAACAACAAGAGCAACCGTGTAAACAGGACACGGTTCCCAAAGCAACCAAAAACGCAGCAAAAAAAAAAATTTTGCCGAGTAAAAAAATGGTCTGCGAGATAAATTTTTAACCAAAAATCATCGTTTCAACAATCGTTTGATGAAAAACACACATAAAAATTTACGTGGCCTCGCTCTGATACCACTTGTGGGTAAATATCCGTATACTACCCTTTAATTGCAGGACTATAACGTAAATTTAAACATGCAATTTATAGTCATAAAACGATAAACACAATGAAATGATTAATGTATAGAAATAACCTCGGGTCCTTTAAAATTGCGGCGTAAAGAACGTAAATCAATGCGATTTCCTCCTAATTGTTACACCCAAGACTTTGTCCGAGATATGCCCTTGTGCTAGAACAGTGTTCTCCGATTGCCTTGCAATATAGGGAGAACTGATGTGAGTTTGCTTGAGATGTGAGATCTCGGTTTCTACAGAGAAGAATGCTCTTTGAAACCCTAAAAATTTAGCGAGAATGAATTAGGTTAGACAAGAGGAGAAAGCTCTCCTTTTGTCTTGGTGATTCTCGGCCAAACCGAGTGAGAGGAGCCCGTATGGGCTTTTCAATTTCTCTTCACTTAAACTCGCGGTCCGGTCCATCACTCGCTAAGTGTATATGACGTGGTCTGATTATAAACTGTTATCGGTTATCGGAAATTAAGGCATCGGCTAATAATACGGGTTATTTGAATTATTAATACGTGTCCGACAAAACAGTATTGTATAATTATTTTAATATACATTTAATTAAATATAAATCACGTATATTTAATTTTACGAATTAACTGGTTAATTCGCCTTAGCCCATGATATTTAATCCGTATTAAATATGATATCTCAACATCACATATTTGACTAATTACTTAGTCAAATAACTCGGACTAACTGGTTAGTCAATTTTTGTCATCTATATGACAGTATTTTCATACTGTCACATCTCTCGAACGTATCCTATAGGTGTGACTTTTAGGGACCAGTTGATCACCGCCATCTGTATGACAATAACGTCAAACTTATCTAGCAAGCCAACCGTTATTGATAAACGTGGATCAACTGATAATAATACCAAAGTATGCCCTTTGATCCTTTTAGAGGTTTATAAGTCCTTGCACTAACTGTTAAGGACACCAACCCCAACAGCCCATTGCTTGGATTAGCTTCTTGTGACGATGTTTCGGAGCTATTAGTGACCTCCCACGTTGCTGGCTGGTTTGGGGAGGTCCCTTATTCGCGCAATCTTGTATATTTTCCGCATTTACTCTCTTTCTCTTTTAGTTTGCATTCCCTTTCCATGTTTTGGTACAATGGGGGCATTGTACGGTTTGGTTTGGGGAGGTTATGCATCCATATCTGTGTCTGCATCTTGTTTTTATTTGCATTTCTGTTATCACGTTTATTTCCGTATGCATTGTTGTTTATTTTTCATATAAAATTTAAAATCTCAAAAAAATTGAATAAATTGTTAAAAATTCAAAAATTTCACGTTTATTTTAGCATATAGGTTGAGTCGAAACGATGGATTCCAGTGATGAAATTGCTCTATAATTTGTCTTTCTGCTTAAGCCTTGCAATAAACTATTATTCTTTTTAGCTTTGTCTTTTGCATATCTACGAGTTTATGTTAAATTTAGCTGAACGAATAGACTTGACCTGAAATTTTGGCAACCTACTTATATATTCTAAGGATTAGAGCCGTATAAACTGGTGTCATTTGTGACCAGTTTCATGTAGGATTGTGAGTAGTTACTCCTTGCATATCATGTTCATCAATTTGCACATATATGAAATTCAATTGCCTTTTGCCTACATACATTCGGGTTAGTGGTTGGTGTCACATGCAGGGAGGTGCTTACATTCCCTTTTCTTTCATTTTTATCCATTTAACTCCACATTAGCCAAATTTGCCTGTTGACCCTTAGCTACATTCCAAATTCAGCATGCCTTGTCAAGCTAGTTTAGTGTATGTTTTGCGGTATATATTTCATTGTGCCAAGTTTGGCTTTTATCTGTTGATTCGGAGTTGGTATTTTATGAAGAGAAGGAGGATGAAAGGAAAAGAAAAGAAAAAAAAACGTGAAAAATGAAAAATAAAGGAATTCGAAAAAACAGGAAAAGAAAAGAAAAAAGAAAGAAACCGAAAAAAATAGAAAGAAAGAAAAAAAAAAGATGTTATTTGGTTGACGGTTTCACTCCTATGCTTTATCTACATTTATTGAGGAGTATTTTTTCAGTTCGGTTTGGTGAGTTTTATGCCAAATGAAGGGCATTGTGCTTAATTTCATAATTGAGTTGGAAATGGATGTTATCATATGGTTCTGTTTAGGTACTAGCTTGATCACCTATACCTCCACATTCCCATAAATGTTTTGCCTTTTCTTACCCATTGCCTCACTTTACCATATTTTTGTAAGCCCTCGGCTGTGACAGGACCTTGTTTGGTTGGAATGTGTGTACGGTAGCTAGAATTGTCTATCCTATTAGTTGCATGCATGTTGTATAGGTCGTAGTTTAGGTGAGCGACTATTTCTCTTCCTCTCTTACATTCATATGCTTACCTTTTGCTTCATGAGAGAAGAGTGACCCGTGAGTGTCCATTATTAAAGGTCTTGCAAGGTCGACAGTTCAGCTTTATTATAAACATCTTACAACTCGTTTGCATTTGACTGTTTGCTAACAGTGTTAGTTTGTTGCATTAAATTGGTTTAAGTGGGCATTTGTAGCTAGCTCTAAGTTATCTTTACCGTTCCATTAGTTTGCATTTAGTTTACTCGAGGACGAGTAAAGGTTTGGTTTGGGGAGATTTGATACGTGCATTTTATATAGTCTTTTTGGCCTTTTTATGCACGTATTTCCACGCTTTTATCGTAGTTTATGCTACGAAATGCCCCGAATATGCTACTTTGGTTTGTTTTGTCTTATTTGCAGGAATGAACCAGAAATTAGTGAAATCAAGCCTTTTACCGTCCGTTTAGCATGCATTTGGAGGAAGAGTGAATTTGGAGCGGGAATGTAGCTATTTTGAGATGCGCAAAGAAGAAATATAGCTAGGCGAGCAAAGGAAGAACTTCAAATTGATAGTGCCTACTTTGGAGAGCCATATCTCGAGTTCTACAACAGATATTCAGGTGATTCTAATTGGAGATGAAAGTTTGTCCTCTTAGCATTCCAATGCCACCGGAATCACCCTGTTTGACCAAGTAACGAAGAATTTTGCAGCCGTTTGAAGTTTAGTGCGCAAAGGAGGAAATTGTTGCTGGAAAGTACTCGATCGAGTAGAATTATGTTCGATCGAGTCCTTTTTCTACTCGATTGAGTAGTGGCATTTTAGGATTTACTCGATCGAGTAGATTTTCTACTCGATCGAGTGGTTTAAGCTTTAGTTTACTCGATCGAGTGGTTTTAAATCACTCGATCGAGTGGATTCTCCTACGGGCTTGGGCTTTTTAGTTTATTTCCGTCATTAGGTTGAATAATTCCTATTTTATTATAAATAGGAAGGTATTACGTCATTTGTAACTCTCTCTTCTCTTCCCCTCTCGGAATCTCTTATAATTCCATACACTGTTACTCTGCTACATTATTCATCTCTAATTTCGGGATCCTTTTCTACCGTAACTTCTTTCCCTTCCTTTTCCTCTTTAATTTATTTAAATGTTCATCATTCTTTCCCTTGTTCTTGCTTATTTAATTATGTCTAGCTAAATTCTCATGCTAGGATTAGGTGATTCAATAGACCGATGTTAATTGCTAATTAGGATATTAGATATGTCGTTGTAGTTATGTCTATATTGTTAATCGCTGCTTTAATTGTATCCTGCTAGTTGATTCGAAGCAATTAGCCTTTTAATATTGGTAAACCTTGACCTGGACCGAAAGGTTGGAATGGGTGAGACCTGCAGTGAACAATAGGATGCTTTAGTGAGGGCGAAAGTTAAGCTAATAGCATTTTAGGGCGAATTGAGACCGAAAGGAGATATTCGTTGCCCCTTAGACCGACGCATCGACCGATCTCGTGACCTTAGCTGTGATTAAGCGGCGTTTATTGATGACCGAAATCCTAGTTCCCTTCTCTTCTTGTTATTTTCTCTCTTTTAATCTCTTAATAGTTTTAGTAAAATAATTTAAACCCCCATTTTCGTGACATTCGATGATCGAGTTAAACAGATAATTAGCAAAATAGCCTCCCTGTGGAGATCGACCCTACTTACCGCTGACTTCGGTTAGTAGTACTTAGGTATTTATTTTTGGTACATAACGACCGTATCAGTCACATAAGGGAATAATTCTTACCATGTCTAGTAGTTGGTGGGAGTTGTTCAGTAATGTTGTTCAAATTGCTAATGGTTACATATATATACATAGATATCATGTGAGTCATGTTTACGCAAGGTCAATAAAGTGCCGTGGCTGTCATGAGTCGAATATGCATATTGGTTAATTGGTACAACTCTCGGTGGTATTTATCTAATTTTGTATACTATATCAAACCGCCTTAGATAAGTAATGTACAAGGTTGATAATTTTGTTGCATAATTGGTGTGGTAGTATAACAAAGTAATCGATGACGTGGCTGCTTGTTGGTAATGGTATATCTTGTGGTGTGATACACAATTTCAGTGGTTTTACATTTATACGAGTCAAATTGTGTAGTGTCAAGAAAGTGTATTGGGTCATTAGTAATCAAGGTTTGCTTTGTGGTTTGTAAGTAATATCAATTTGGTATAACATGTATCGGTTTGAGGGACAGGAAAGTCGTTTGATGGTGAACGTCGGGCACGAAGTTCCTTTTAAGAGGGGAAGAGTAATGTTGCAAAGGAAAAATAACGTAATTATAACAATTTTACAGTATTTTCGTGATATTTTATAGTGTCTCCATGACATTTAAAGTTTGTTGAATATTTGCTTGGATAATTTTATTGTGGTCATTGTGTAATTTAGTAAGACTTATAAGTGTTGAATGGAATAGCATAGCATGTCGTAATACTTCATTTTCAGTTAATTTCATTATGTTGTCATAAGAATTGGATGTTATTAGCAGTAATGGAGTTGCTATTAGTAGAATTGTATGGTATGGTTAAGGTAATAAAGTGAAGTGAGTAATGTGTCGTTGTGAATGAGTAGTAGGACTGTGTTTTGTAACTGTTTGTTGTTGGCAAGAAATTGATGAAGAAATACTCTGATAGCTGCGTTGGATTACATTTGAGTAATATTATGTAGTAAGTGCAAGTGATAGTCGAATTAGTCGTCCTTCTAGACAATGTGTGTTCGGTGATTAAAAAGAAAGTTAGTGATTCGTTGAGGGTCGTGTTATGCATTGTGTGCTAAGGTGGATGATGATGATGTCTGATGAACATAAATAGTGGGATGATATTTCTAAACGAGTATGTTGACCTGTGTTGGGAAAGCAGTAGTGCTGAACTTGGATCCTTTGTCTTGTGTCGGGGAGGAGGATAAGTCGAACTTCGAGGATGAAGTTCTTTTTAAGGGGAAAAGACTGTAATACACGTCCTTTTAGGGACCCGTTGACCGACATTGACTGGCCTTAGACACTAGTCTTGACCTTGGGAAACATTACGGACGATGTCTGGTCATGTTGTGAGCTTTGGTTTGTGTGGGACTCGATCTAGCTTAAACTACTCGATCGAGTAACTTGGGGGCTCGATCGAGTAGGGGTCACTCGATCGAGTAAGTTAGTTACTCGATCGAGTAACGGGTTTGCAGCAGCGAATTATAAATCGTATTTCGTGAAATCTCAAATCGTTTTCGCACTTCTCTTCCTAAACCTAGATGTCGTCACTCTCCTTCTCCTTCACCATAGTCCTTGCCTTGAGGTTCTTGGAGGGTGCTTACAGTCTTACACTATGGGGATGGGATGCTTGAGTCAGGTAGCGGTCTTGACGCCGAATTGCTATGTATAGATATGTTATCGTCATCATTATCATCATCATCGTGTTTTCAGTTAGGGTTGTAGTGATAGTGATAGATGGTTGTACTGTTTGTATAGGTGTGTTGCTTGGTTGATTGGTATCACGTGATCGGACGCGGAATTGCTGCGGTGCGCTAAAGGTAGGTTTGCCTACTCAGTACTGTTGGTTGTCTAGAGTGTCTTTAATGTGGTTTGGTTGATTGGGGTGATTGGCTGGTGTTGTGTTGTTTTGTTTATCGTTGTTGTGGTACAACTGATTGTGATTGTCTGTCTCTGGTTCTCGAGGTGCGTCCTCGGCTGAGTGAACTCACTTGCGGGAATGGCTTCACGCTCGTAGTTCGCCCTATAGAGAACCCGCCACGGAAGGGGATGTGCACATTAATGGACATGGGTTTATCGCTCGGTATGATGAGCGGGGCTTAGGTGGGAACGGCTACGGTCCCCCACTGGCAAGGCTGGTCCAGTGGACAGTCGGTGACAGAGATTGATGGGAGGAGACGTGGTGTGTGTGTGTGTATTGTAGTGCCTGTTTTGGTGTCTCTAATTGTGTGTCTGTTTCCTCAGCTGCTGACCTTGTGTGGTTATGTTTTGTTGTTTGTTTCTATTGTGTCTGCCGTGATCCATTATGGTGAGCAGTCAGTCTTAGTAGGTGTTGTTTGGATGATAGCTGGGTGCTTGGAGGGATGAGTCTATCACGAGTCACGACAGAAGTAGTTCACATAGTAGATAGTGGTTTTGAGTTGTTACTTTTGTACCGTCTGTTATTTGTAATCACTTGTAATATAACTTAATTGTTCTTTTATCGACATTTGATTATTACTATCCTCGGGCAACCGAGATGGTAACTCCCTTATTTGCTAGGGAAGGTCTTGTTAAGGCTCCTTGGTACATGGGGGTGTTACATGACTAGTATCCCACACCATTTGATTGCGAATCTCATGAAATGTGCGAATCGTGTATTCAAAGCAAGATGCTTCGTGACTTTTCTTGAAAAGTATAGCGAATAGAATAAGTTATTCACCTAATAACACTTCAATGTGTATGGTCGAATATATTTTCAATTTGAGAAGGTCATTATTAATTCTTCTCTTTTACCGACGAACTAGGTAGATACTTGGTATTCACTTAATGAGGTAAGAAGAGAAATTCTTTGAATAAGTTCAATGAATTCTTCTTATGAAGTTTAAAAACCAAAGTATTAGTACTTTGTTTAGGATGAGAACCATGAAATAATGACTTTATTTTACACCAAATAGAGAATGATATGGTATCACAAGTTCACTTTCATTATGATATGATTGAATCTTTACAATATAGTTGAAGGTAGTTTCTGTTATAAAATTTGTTTGCATTTAAATTTTTCCACTAAAACAAAACATGGTTAAAGCAATCATCTACTTTTCATATGAGATATGGTTATGTATGATACCTAAATTGTAGCTTATTTCGATAGTAAACATGTGCTCTTTCTGTTGGAGTTAGTGTCCTCCACAATAGTGCGTTTACATAATAAATCTCATTAATGGAATATCATTAGATATTTAATTATTTGATCCTTGTCAGTTGATTAACGTAAATCGATAATGGTTGGCTGACTAGAGTTTGACGTTATTGTCGTGAGACGGCGGTGATCAACTAACCCCTTTCGGTCACACCTATAGGAACGAACCCCAATAGACAACTAATTAATTGTATGAGATACAATTTATTTAGTCCCTTGATTTGTAGACTAAAAGGTTAGTCAATTATTTTAAGAGAGAATTCGAGTTGTGAACTCGAGGAACGGATGTTATTATTTAATTACGTGATAATTGAATAATAAGTTTTGGGAGACGGGTTTTAGTTAATTAATTGTTAATTCACTAAAATTGTACTAATTGATTAATGTGATTAATATTAGTACGTAAATAATATCTGTAGTGGTACACGTATATTTACGTAGTGATTTGGACGAATTAATTATGGAAGTATATAAACATGAAACGATGTTTAAAATAAAATTACACGTATTTGTGCGACAAATATAAGAACCAATATGGACCCGTAAATGGGCAAGTGGACCGTGTAAATTAGAGTAGTGGATGATTAGGAACATAATCATTTCACCTTACTTTATATACTACCATAAGTTATCTTATAAAAGATTTTGCATGTGATGTAAGATGAAAAATATAAGACAAATTTAACACTCCACCTCACAACACTCCACCCGGTTCCCCCCTATAGACCAAATTGTTGTAAGATGAAAAATATAAGACAAATTTAACACTTTGCATGTGATTTATTTTGGTCTTCCTCTCTCTAAAATATTATACATCTCTACTAAGATTGTTAGTATACAAATCAATATTTACTAAGAAAGTTAGTAATATTAAGATATTATCAAGGGTATAATTTAAACAAGTTTCTAGTTAATTACTTGTTATTATTTTTGGGTTAAGTTCTTGGGTGCATCTTGAAGGAGATATTCTGTTTAACGAATAGTAAGGAGGATCATCCATTTGGTATAAGCTCAAGATCAAACTAGTAAGGTGAACTAGTTTGTGCCCATTTTACCATAAAATCAATGTAAGGAAATTGTTTTTCCTTAAACTTTCATTTTCATGCTTTTATATTTGTTTGCATGTTACATAGATCACCTAAATGATAAATTATGATATAATTTAATTTTTATTAGAGAGTCTAATATGAATCTATGATCTTTCAAGTGGTATCAGAGCTTAGGCTTGTAATTTGCATGTTGATTTTAAGCATTTTAATGAATTATGAGATAATTTATAAAAACTCAAAAATTGTGTTAGGAGAGGTTTTAGCACGAAATTTTTGGGGCATGTATACCTACTGATCTTAAAAGCTTTGTGGTTAAGTTTGGTGATTTTTGAAGTTATTTTGCTATTTTTAATGTTTTTTGGTACAAAACCGAGTCAAAATGCCGTATTTTAGTTAAAAATTGACAAAAAATAGTTAAAAGTTGATTCGGTGCATGGATTTTTTTATGGTATTTCATGCAAGTTTTCTACTGATTGTATGCAAAAAGTTGAAGGTTGGTTCGAATTATTTGCATGTTTATTGATTTTATGAGATAAAAGTCGATAAAAGTGAAATAATATAATCATAATTTCGAAACATTTGATTCTGCCCTTGATAAATTTACGTACATTTAAAAAAATTATTTAAATGTTAAAAGTGAATTTTAATTTGTATTTTCACCTTATTTTCATGTTTATTGGTTTTAGTGGTTAAAAACCGATAAATATCGATCTTTTTCTTCATAAACTTTATCCGGAATTTTTGGGCAATTTTCTGACATTTTGGTTTTCTTGGGAGTGTTCCATAAAACTAAAAACTTTTGTTTCAATTTTTTGGGTAATTGTTCAATTATTTTGGATTTTTACTTAAATTTTATGATTTTACCGATTAAAATAGCAAAATATCACCAAATCAAACTAATTATTATCATAAAATTAGTGAGCACTAATTTTGAGGTTCCAAACAGTTTGGATAATTATTTTGGCCTTAAATGAGATTTAAGAGTTGATTATTGATTTTTAGATTTTAAAAATCGATTAAATCCACAAAACCCGAGATGGATACCAACGAATGATAGATAGGGCGATTTTGGCATTATTTTTACAGCATTTTAAGCATATTTATTTAAGTTGAATGAATAATTGTCATTTATTTAAAGTATTTATCTTGTTGTACCTAGTATGGCCTAGTTTAATTTTAATCGTTATTACCCGAAATGAATGGGAATATCGATTCGTTTGTAATTAAATACGATCTCGTATCGTTGTTTCTAATTAATTAATAGTTTTATTTATTTTATTAATTAATGTATAATAGGAATAGCTATGTAATTCAATTGTAATAGTTATTTTTACCGGCGTTTCCAAAAGACGGATTACATCGAGACGGAGTCTATTTTTGGAAGGTGTTCCAAATCCCACAAGGAAGAGCCACTTATGGAATGAAGAGGCAAGGGACCAAGTAGTTGGTTTCCAAAATGTAATAGACTAGTTTTTATTAACTAGGTGGCCATACTAGGATTTATTCATATGCTTACATGTTTGCTTGTTTTATTTTCGCGCAAGCCAAAATCGCCATTCACATGCATTTTATTTTCGCAGTTGTCAATTCACGTCATTTACATTCACCGAATTAATTCACTTATAAGGAATTTATGACTAAATTGACAAGATCTCTCACATAACCAAAATTGAGATTAGCCTTACCAATTAGTAACACCTATGAATCTCTTGTTCATTAGAGCCACGCTCGCCCAAGCGGGGTGTTCTCTTTTTACCTTGGGTAAGTAGGGTGGTAAACGGTTATCACACGCTAAAATTGGTTTGACTCAACGGGATATAAGACGGTCTTGTGTTCCGGGGCTAGTAGTTGGATTTAAGGAAATTCGTTGACCAAGAGTTCTAGAGGTAGAATTAGTCAACGTGACTTACCGAATTTACACAATGATGGGATGTTTCGCCCTAGCGATGCTTATTTTTGTTTAATATTTGGGTCTTGGAATCATTTATATAATTTAGTGGGAGATCATTATATAAATGCTAAAACTTGTTAAACATGTTTTCACAAGTAAATTTTTAAACAATGGATGTTAATTTTTCTTTTTTTGTTGTAGCATTTTAATTCGCAATGGCAACTTCATCAACTCCATCGACTACTTCACTAGGCAAAGATTCATGGCTAAGGTCCATAATGGACAGATGTATCTTAAAAGATGACGGTAGTAACTTTCTTGAATGGGAATCCAACATCAAAAGTGTCGCGTTGTCCGACAATGTGCTCACTTACCTGACCGATACTCCTCCTATCGAGCCCGGTGCAAGGGCTTCATCGGCGGTACGGACCGCTTATGATGACCATGTGAGGATGTCGAACGATATCAAGAATGTGTTGATATGGTCGATGTCGCCAAAGTTCAAGCTATCATGCATTTCTTTAAATGCGTACGAGATATTCACTCGTATGATCACTATATTTTCACAAACACCTAAAGTTCGCCAATACGATGCGGCGGCACGCTTCTTTGAAGCTAAGCTTGAGAGGGGCCAAAAGGTTGGTCCCTATGTACTCAAAATGGTCGAATATGTTGACATCCTAGAGCGTCTAGGGTGTAAGTGAAAGATCATAGATTCATATTATACTCTCTAATAAAAATTAATTTATCTCATAAATTGTTATTTAGGTGATCTATGTAACATGCATGCTAATATGAAAGCATAAAAAGAAAGTATAAGGAAAAACAATTTCCTTACATTGAATTTGTGGTAAAAAGGGCACAAACTAGTTCACCTTACTAGCTTGTTCTTGAACTTATTCCAAATGGATGATCCTCCCTAATAATCTTCAAAGAGAAGATCTCCTTCTTGTTGCACCCAAGAACTAACCCAAAAATAATAACAAGTATTGAACTAGAACTTGTTAATATTGTACCCTTGATATTATTAGTTATATTACTAACTAGTCTTAGTAATAATATATTTTTACTAACAAGCTTAGTAAAGATGAGTAATATTTTTAGAGAGATGTTGGAGAATTGTTCACATGAAAAAGTATATTGAGTGAAGAAGTGAGGTAGTGTAAATAAATGAACAATAGATCGAGTGAAAAGGAAGGGAAGTGGCGGGTGGAAATAGGAGTGTTGGAGTGGACAAACTTTGTCATATATTTTTATCTTACATCACATGCAAAATCTTTTATAAGATAAACTATGGTAGTATACAAAATAAGGTGAAATGATAATGTGAGTAATCATCCAAATACTCTTATTTTACACGGTGCACTTGCCCATTTACGGGTCCATGTTGGTTTGTATATTTGTCGCACAAACCCGTGTAATTTTATTTTAAACATCGTTTCATGTTTAAAAACTTCCATAATTAATTCGTCCAATTCACACCGTAAATATACGTGTACCGCTACACATATTATTTACGTACCAATATTAATCACATTAATCAATTAGTACAATTTTAGTGAATTAACAATTTATTAACTAAAACCCGTCTCCCAAAACTTATTATTAGATTATCGCATAATTAAATAATAACTGCCGCTCCTCGAGTTCGCAACTCGAAATCTCTCTAAAAATAATCGACTAACGTTTTAGTCTATAAATCAAGGGACTAAATAAATTGTATCTCATACAATTAATTAGTTATCAATTGGGGTTCGTTCTTATAGGTGTGACCAAAAGGGGTTAGTTGATCACCGCCGTCTCACGACAATAACGTCAAATTCTAGTCAGCCAACCGTTATCGATTTACGTTAATCAACTGACGAGGATCAAATAATTAAATATCTGATGATATTCTATTAATGAGATTTATTAAGTTAACGCACTATTGTGGAGGACACTAACTCCAACAATCTCCCACTTGTCCGACACAAGGTGTGCGCTACAAATTCTCTTGTCCGTTTTAATCTCCCACTCAATGCAAGGTGTCTTTCAGGTCTCACTTGCAGACGAACATATCGCGGGTGGTTTTTCTCGATCGGGAGTGTGACTACCTGACCGGAAAAATCTCTCACAGATTACTTCCGAGCGTGGCCACGCATTTGTAGTCATTAACTCCTCGAGTGGCCTTGAGATATAGTTACCCAACGTGGGTGGACAATTCTGTATGCCCGGCCTATCTATCCTATTGCACAATCTGACTCACCATGACCTAGTAAATGCCCTTTTGGCCTCCTTTCACGGCACGACCTAGGACAAAAACCAAAGTCACTCGAAAACTGCACTTGCTCAGATAATAGTCTCCAGCCAAAAGAATCGACTCATTAGAACATCTTAGAGATCCCCGCCACGACCAGGCGTCTATAATAGAACTTAGGGACTCTCTAAATGGTCACTGTCCGGCAAAGTGTCACACACTCTGCCTATGTAATCGAGTAGTCATCACATATGACCTTATGGTGTTGAACAACCATCAATCCACTTACAATCTAGTCACTCCGAGACGTCACCTCATTAAGTGACTAGGGACAAAATACAATGTTCATCGTATTCACTTGAATAGTGTTCAACATTTTCTCCACAACTTATTCAGATAAACAAGCTATTAAAATTTAGTCACACTTAATAAAAGATTCATAAAAGAATGAATACGAAAACAATGAATGTGATTATCATATATATAATAAAAGATACACAATCCAATTATTACATATCTATAATCTAAAGAAAATCTGGTACTCGTCTCAATCCCATAGCGACGACATGACCATCATGCTTAGCCTTTGATAAAGGCTTGGTTAAAGGATCAGCAATATTATTATCATCTGTCCCAACCTTGCAAATGTCAATTTCCTTCCTTTCCACATAATCTCTAATTACATGGTATTTCCTTTCAATGTGTCTAGATTTGTTACTAGACTTAGGCTATTTGGCTTGAAAAATAGCTCCACTGTTATCACAATATAGAGTGATAGGATCTTTGGCGGAATGGACTACTCCTAGCCCCTCTATGAATTGCCTAATCCAAACAGCTTCCTTTGCAGCCTCAGACGCTGCAAGGTAGCCTCTGTTGTAGAATCCGCAGTAACGCTTTGCTTGAAGCTCTTCCAGCAAACAGCTCCTCCATTTAGCATAAACACATAGCCGGATTGGGATTTCATGTCATCCCGATCGGTTTGGAAACTTGCGTCCGTGTAACCTCTTACACGCAACTCAGTTTCTCCTCCAAACACTAAGAACGAATCCTTAGTCCTTCTCAAGTACTTAAGTATGTTCTTTACGGCTATCCAGTGATTCTCACCAAGCTTGGCTTGATGCCGACTTGTCATGCTCAAGGCATACACAACGTCGGGACGAGTGCAAATCATAGCATACATGATAGACCCAACAGCGGAAGCATAAGGGACGGTCTTCATGTGTTCAATTTCCTTAGGGGTGGAGGGAGACTGTGACTTGCTCAAAGTGATCCCTTGGCCCATAGGTAGAAATCCTCTCTTGGAGTCTTTCATATTGAACCGGTCAAGAACTTTGTCAATATAAGCTTCTTGACTCAATGCTAGTATCCTCTTGGACCTATCCCTATAGATCCGGATACCCAAGATTCGTTGTGCCTCTCCCAAGTCCTTCATTTGGAAGTGTTTCCCTAGCCACTCCTTAACGAAAGTGAGTGATGGAACATCATTCCCAATGAGCAATATGTCATCCACATATAGGACAAGGAATGCAACCTTACTCCCACTAAACTTCATGTATAAACACAGTTCTTCCACACTTCTAGTGAAACCGTATTGTTTAATAACATGATCAAAGCGATGATTCCAACTCCTAGATTCTTGCTTAAGACCATAGATGGACTTTTTAAGCTTACACACGTTCTTAGGGTTAGATGTATCAACAAAACCTTCAAGTTGTATCATGTACACCTCTTCTTCCAGAATCCCATTCAAGAAGGCGGTTTTGACATCCATTTGCCAAATCTCATAATCATGAAATGCGGCAACTGCTAAGATTATCCTAAAGGACCTAAGCATAGCGACTGGAGCGAAGGTTTCGTCACAGTGTAAACCATGAACTTGGGTGAAACCTTTTGCCACCAAACTAGCTTTGTAAACATCCACATGTTTATCCACGCCGAGCTTAATTTTATATATCCATTTACACTGAAGGGGTTGCACTCCCTCTGGTAAATCCACCAAGTCCCATACTTGGTTCTTGTACATGGAATCCATTTCGGACCGCATGGCTTCTAGCCAAAGCGAGGAGTCGGGACTAGACATGGCCGATTTGTAGGTAGTTGGTTCATCACTTTCAAAAAGTAACTAAACACCATCCTCTTCGATGTTACCAAGGTAGCGATCAGGTGGATTAGAAATCTTACTTGACTTTCTAGGAATAATTACCGTTTCAGAGGAAGAGGGAATTCTATCCTCCACGTTCTCCTCTACCCCATTCTCGGTTTGTGGCTCTCGAACTTCTTCAAGTTCAAATTTTCTCCCACTCTGTCTCCTATAAATAAACTCCTTTTCTAGGAAGACAGCATCATGAGCCACAAACACTTTGTTCTCGTGTTTATTGTAGAAATAATAGCCACGTGTTTCCCT
Organism: Silene latifolia; assembly: GCF_048544455.1. Classification (NCBI taxonomy): domain Eukaryota; kingdom Viridiplantae; phylum Streptophyta; class Magnoliopsida; order Caryophyllales; family Caryophyllaceae; genus Silene; species Silene latifolia. Next base: position 123,651,951 of record NC_133534.1, read on the forward strand.
TGGATATCCTACAAAAAGACATTTGTCAGACCTGGGTGCAAGCTTATTGTTAGACTTGATCTTAACGTACGCTTCGCAACCCCAAATACACATGAATGACAAATTAGGGACTTTCCCTGTCCATATCTCATATGGTGTAACACCCCCATTTACTCAGGAACCTTTAGCTAGACATTCCCAAATAAATAGGACTGTTACTATCTCGGTTTCCCGAGGTAGTGAGCAACAAAGTACAACAATACCAAAGTACTTTAAATTAAAACTTAGCGATTACATGTTTATTACAACTTAATCCAACTTAAAACTTAATATAAAATGATTACAACTCGCAGCGGCAATAAATTAAGTGATATAATTGTTCTATGTGATCTAGACTTCAACTATGGTCCAAGTCGAGCTCTCATCCCAGTGCTCCCGAGTCAGCTAATCTTTAGTACCTGTCAAATCTGCTCCCCATTATGGTTCATCACAGGTGTTCACGAATACACTGTCAACCATGAGGTTGAGTAGAAAATTAAACAATGAATAAAAATACAGCAACCTGCAAATAGATTCCACAATCACATTTCGCCCACTTCCCATCACGGCACACACCCACTTCTAGACACACAGTCATACTCCACTTCTAGACACACAGTCATACTCCAGGACACACAGTCCAATGGACACACAGTCCCGCCTCAGACACACAGTTTGGTTATACTGGACACACAGTCCCGCCTCAGACACCCAGTCTGGATACCCACAATCTCATCCCCCAACCTCAACAACAATCGATAATAATGATAGTCTCAATAATATAGCCAAACCAACGTGATATAGAATAAGAGAGAAAACCCAACAAGATAATAATATCGTTGTAAACAGTTAAACACATTCTTCACCAATCCTCCACAATATACAATTAATCCATCTTTTAGTAATAACATAAAGAAGTCAAGATTGAGTAGTTTCCTACCTGGCAAGCAAATCCAATTAAGCAGGTCAAAGTGCTCCAAATAATTAAAGGACACGAACCCGATTATAAATCCTTCACAAATGGTCACCTAACATAAATATTATAATTTAATTATTTAATCATTATTCAATTCATTACATTAATTTATTCGATTATAATTATATTAATTGTAATATTTATATTACTACATCAATTACTAATTAAAAACCCGTCTCAAACCCAATTAACAAACCCCTCAATATAGCAATGACTCACATAATTCACGTGTAAACACACGTTTTACAAACCTCATGATCCCGTGTCAACCCGTCACATAACACACTCAAACTGTAACACCCCCATACTCCAAGTGCCTTACCAGGACCACTCAGGTATAAGGATGCCACCATCTCGGTTACCCGAGGCATGATAATCATAAGACAATGAAGAAACATACTTTATTAAATAAGTTTAAGTGATTACATTATAAAACCAACTGTAAGCAAAATACAACTGTTCTCAAACTATAAACCAACGGAAAGGAACTGTCCTAACAAACACAGCGGAAGACTAAAGACTCTGATATGTGATGACACCATCCCCAGCTAGATCCCACGCGTATCCAAGATATATACCGCAAGCAATGCTCACCACCCCGAATGGATCACCACGAGTTTTTAGAACATTTAAACGGGGTCGATACTAATCACACAATTAATATACATGTCACAATAAGATAAAGGCAGCCTTAACTGTCACACATACATAACCAACCAACTCCAATTATCTCAATCACCGATCGTCCACTTTGGACAGCCCGCGATGGGGGACCGCAGCCGTACCCACGAATCCCCGCTCCACATAGTGAGCGATAACCCTGTCCATTAATGTGCACATCCCCTTCCGTGGCGGGTTCCACGAAGGGCGAAACTAGGGCGTGAAGCCACTCCCGCAAGTGACTCCACTCAGCCGAGAACGCATCTCGAGAACCATAGGCAACCAATCACAATCACAAAATCAACAATCGTCGAATCTATCAACGAGTGTACAATCACAATCACAGTAGTCACAATACAATTACTATATCAAACAATCAATCTTAACACATCAACAATCATCCCATTATGGGACTAATACCGAGTAGGAAATCCCCCGGAAAGCAACACAATCATCGACGATCTAGCAAAATTTGTCTCAAAACCTCTCCTTTACAAATCCTTCTCCTATCACATAATCACATAATCACAATCTAACCATAACAAATCATAAAACCCCCAATCCCAAAATTAGGGTTTAACCAAATCAAAGGAAAGACAATAAAAAGGGTACATAGATCTTACCCTCGATGCAAGGAACTCAACGGTATAAACAACGACAAGAACTGACCGTCTGAACTCCGGGAATTGCTAAGAATGCGATTAAGAAGATGAACTTGTTTGCTTTCTCTCTTAAACAGAAATTTAGGTTTTGGAAAAGTGATTTGGAAACAATGACGGAAGTGTTTTATACTTTAATCGCATTATTAACAAAACCCGACAAAACAGCCCCCGTAAACCGGCTACTCGATCGAGTAGCTATGGTACTCGATCGAGTGCCCCCTTACTCGATCGAGTACCCTAGTTATTCGATCGAGTACCCAACAGGTCAGAAACTATTTTATATCGCAAAACTCCCTTACTCGACAGAGTAAGGCCTACTCGATAGAGTACCCCAAGACTCATAAATACGGAGTATTACACAAACACCCAATGGTTTAAACCCGTCACACTACACCCACAAAGCCCGTGTGTTATGCCCGCACCCGACACAACCACATCCGCCACCTGCCCTACCGTGAGACCCCTCTGCGAACAACCCAACCACTCCTTCACACACCAGCCAAAACCACCATACTAGCCTCACCACCATGCCCTTAACACCCACGACCTTCAACAACAACAACAAACCCAACACACATAACACAACCAGTCCACAACTACCCATAAACACGGCCACCATAGCGCATGACACCACCTCTGGCCACCACCATTATCACCTTTGACCGACGGTGGTTCCAGGGGTGGGTCTCTCTTCCCTTCACCGTCACCCTACAGGCCAAGGCAGCCGTCTAAAAATGGTCACAGCACACCCCTATCCTCCTCTGTTTCGCGTTTTTCGGCCACCGCCATAACCAACCACCACCTGTAGCCGCCAAATCACTCCCACTATGTTCGACCCAACCACCCGGTTCAATCCCCACCATACCCAGGTCAAGGCAACGAGTATAACGTGTTTAACAGTAATTTAGACCTACTCGAATTTTCCGGCAAGCACCGCACAAAACACCCGCAACAACACCCACGACAGCTCCCCTATGGTCGACCCTCACCCATGATCTCAACCCAAGCTCCATCCAGGTCTGGGTCACACGAAATAAGGGTTGAAACCGATTCTTATGTATAATTTACCCTAACAAACGCCACCACTAAAGGTCAGTCAAACACCCATTCCCTGACGGTCAACGGCGGTCCACGGGGGTAAAATAAAGTCTCTGGTGGTCCACGATCACAATGACGGTCACGGCTTGAGCTATGATGTTCTAGTTTACGAGTTATAGCGTAGCAAAGAGTATACATGAGACGGTCTTACCTTGAGTTAATTAGCGATGTAGATTCCGTCTTAATTCCTTCTACGTGTCTCCTCTTCTTCTCCCAAATTTTCAGTTTTGCATATGATAAACTAGGTCATGGTATTTATCTCTATTTATAGGGTAAGTTTAGATCTATAAGGGAACAATTAGGAAACTATGTAATTACCTTATTAGTTATTACTATTATTATTATGAAATATTATTATTATTATTATTATTTTATGAATTATGATATATTGTTATTTCTCGATTGTAATCCCGACTCATTATTCTATTAACTTATTAATTAATTCCGTCTAACAACATAATCAGCAATTATTATAATTATTAAACATAACTAATCAATATAACTAATAAAAATATAATTAAAATACGGGGTATTACAGTCTTCCCCCCTTAAAATGAACTTCGTCCCGAAGTTCACCCAAAAATGTTACAAAAGGCTTATGAAACTATAATACATCTAAATGCCATTTCAACTAATTATTATTGAAACACAATCAACTTACTTAATCATTATCAAACCATATCATACTTATCAAAATATATCCCAAAATTAACTCAAAACATGAAAATGTATCACATAATAAACTTAAAACATGAGGTGTCATATTCTACCCCCCTAAAAATAAACTTCGTCCTGAAGTTTCGGAACTACTACTACTTTATTGAAACTACTAACAACTTAATACTTATATAAATGAGAAGAGTCTAATCCTCTCAAATAAACTAGTTACCCTTCTCCTCATTCCTTTCAGACCGTACTAATTTGTTCCAAATGTCTTCCCACCATTACTCTGATCACCTCCATTGCCTTGTCTATTGTTATAGCTTTTCTGGGTACCCCATTGCCCTGGATTCCTATTGCTCCCAATACTTGGTAACGGGGTTTGATAGTTCCTTTGGTTTCCATTCCTATAGCCTCCATTTCCATTGTTGTACCTTGCTGGTGTTCTGCATTCCCTTGCCTTGTGTCCGTACTTGCCACATGTGTAACATACTTGCTTTCCTGCAATACCACTACCTCCACTGCCAGTTCCCATGCTCCCATCATACCCAAATCTACCATATGTCCTTTTTCTTCCCTTATCACTCACAGCCTCAGTCTTCCTTTTCTCCCCCTTTTCTTTCTTCCCTTCCTTCTCCTTCTTCTCTTCCTTTAACATATCAGCAATCCTCTCTGCGTGCCCAGCTCGCTGGTAAACATCATCCATAGTACTCAGCTGACCAGCTGCAAGCCTCTTCTTAATAGTGGTTGTTAACCCTTTTTCAAACCTGAGTGCCAACATCTCATCACTAAAATTCAAATCAGCTACATATTCTGACAATTCCATAAACCTATTGTGATAGCTCTCCACCGTCATTTCATTAGTCATTTTAAAAGAATCAAATTCAGCTCTCATCTTACTCCTAATATGTTCTGGCACAAATACAACTCTCATAGTCTCCTTAAAACCCTTCCAAGTGATAAAAGGTTCATCACTCTCCCTCCAAGCTTCCCTTAAGACCTCCTTACTACGATTCCACCACAAACCCGCTTTTCCCCTCAAATAGTAAGCAGCTTGATCTACTTGCAACTCCGCAGGACATCCTAGCAGCTCAAAAAGGTTGTCAAACTCTCTATGCCAATCTCCTAGTAAGGATGGTTCACCTAATCCGTCATATTTAGTCGGGTTGTGTCTTTCAATATTAGCACTCATCTTTGCTGGATCCTGAGCTGACCCCTTAGCCTTTAGTGCCGCAGTCAAGGCCTCATTCATAGATATCAAACGGTCAATCTCCTCTTGGGACATGGTAGAGAGTGTAGGTGTAGATCTCTTTGGAGGCATGGTTCTATAAAACCAAAACAAGACAACATAAGTTTCTACCCGACGAAAGATGACTTAACATTTTTAAATATTCTATACTTACAAAACAAGGTTTGGTCAATTCTATCCTTTCTCACCCCTCTTTAGGTCCTCCTATCATCACTCCTACCTCCCAATTATCATAAGTTAGGAATCGACAAAACATTTATATTAAACTTTTGGTAAACTCGCGTTTTTTTCGGAATCAAAGTCAAGCTGTAACTTTCAAAAATCACCATTAAATAACCGTTACATGCTACATTGAGTTTTTATACTTTTCAGAATATATAATGAGTTTTCAAATCATGAGAAAAATAATCAAGTCCAAATCTCGAACGACCATTTTATAAAGATTTTTACAATTCAGTGGGTCCAAACAGAAACCGATCAGCAATTTGCGAAAACCTTGGGTCAACTTGTAAAAATCACTATTAATTGTCAAAAATTTACCTTGCCACGCTCCTTATCAATTTGGACACATATTTGAATCTTTTAAACATTGGAGTTAGAATTAAGAAAAATATTAGGTAGGTATTAAATGAGAAATTTTGCAAAATTATTTGTCGAAAACATAACTGCACAGGAACATTCTGACCACTATCCACTAAATTATTTATTTCTCCCAAACCATAAAACTTTTAAACATGAAACCAACGGCATTGGTAAGCTAACTCACTGGGTTATCACTCATAAATGTTTCAACCATGTATGCTGAACGGAGGTCAAATGGAAACTAAATCTAATAGAGGAAAAATCTGACGGAATAAAGTTCAGCTCTAGGTTCCTTTCTACTAGGTCACATGCCCTTATTAACACCCTTCTACTCTTATATCAACACAACTTGGTCGATAAACTTTCACACACGACTAGTATATACTCTAAAGCATTCATATCACAAGCTTAATCATTTCATATTATATTTTAAATAACATGGCTTTGGGATTCACACAACCGCATATCACTAGACATGATTCTACTATCACACAACGTTCAACCATGTAATCAATATCAATTTATAATTACTTTCATGCTCATGATCAAAACAATTCAACATCAACTCCTCATTTTATTCATTCCACACCCCTTAAAATAAAGGTTACGTCCCGTAAACTCAGTCATCAAAGAAAACAATTTTCAAACAAAGCAACCAACACTCCCACGACAAAATAAACAATATTCATTTAAATTACCTCACTCTGTAATATCTCTCAAGGGAACCGGTTCAAAACTGATAGGGCCAGAAGTTTGGTGTGAGGGGGCCCCTAACTCATCCCAAGCCTTAAGAGGGCTCCTAACAGTTTCTATCCGGATTCATTTTATTAGACATCCTACGTTCATTATTATGTTCATTGTGTAACACCCCGTATTTTATAATAATATTTTATTATAGAAGTATTTTATTAAATTGATTATTTCGGAATTTATTAATATATTTTGGAAATATTTATATTTATCGTCTTCGTTTTCTATTTTATTATTTTCTCGTTTTGGTCTACTTTTGATTGGGTTAAAATGTCCGTGCACGATTTTACTATTTTAATTTAATAGTTACTTTTCCTATTTAAGCTTTTCTAGCGTCTTAATAATATCCAGTTGGATTTGTAATTAGATAATCCATTGTATAAGCTAATGGACCATAAGCCCACTAGTTAACCTCCTATATTCTTATATAAAGACAAAACCCTAAAGCTAGCAAGCAGGTTGCTCATTCTTTTCTCGCGTGAAATCTAACCTAGCAGGCAAGCTGCTCTCTCTTTCCTTCCGCGTGAAACGTGCGGCGTCTTTCTCTCCTCCTTCTCTTTTGTTCTTCTTTTCTCTCTTTAACTCCATTGTTGAATATCTTTTCTTCCTCCAAACTTATTGACAAATTATATTTTCATAATCCTTGCTCTTACCTTTACAATAATTTACCCTCCAAATATTTTTATGAGAATTATTTATATGGACCTTTAGACCTACCTTTAAGGTCTCTTGTTTTAATGGGTAAAGGAGAAGGATAACTTTTCATGGCGTTTTCAAGGGTTTCGATTTCTGCCTTTCTTTAAAGCCGATTTTTGGGACGTGGACACGTGTTGGAGACAAGGTTTTCTTGGTCGTGTCTTTCTTGGAGTTTTCATTCTTATTTCACATCATTAATTGCTAAAAAGGTAACTAGGTGTTTTCTTTTAATTGTGTTTATGCCGATTGATGTAATTAATATGATTTAATGATTGTTTTGCATGATTGGTACATGTTTGATTATTTGTTATCATGATTAAATATGTTTTCGCATGTTCGTATACGTCTAAATGTATTAATAAAATATCATATGTTGTTTATGCGTTTATTATGGGTGTCATGAGCGCAATTAGGGTTTGCGAATAAACCCTAGTGGCGGCATGATAGGCGGCCAAGGGTTCTCTCCAAAGTTATAGCTAAGGCTAGTGTAACCTTGATGACGATTCAAGTGTTATAGCTAAAGTTAATACAACTTTGGGTAGTTACTCTAGTTATGGCTGAAGCTACTATAACATTGAAGTACGAGATAAGGTTATAGCTGAAACTATCGTACCCTGAGATTTATGGCTCAAGGTTATGGTTAATGCTAGTATAACTTTGTGTTCCGTGTCAAGGTTATAGTGGAGGTAAGTTTAACTTCAAGTCGTATATGTTGAAGTTATAGTCGAGGTTACTATAACCTCGCATCCAGAGTTTATGTTATGATTAGGGTTACTATAACATTGAATGGTTAATGTTAAAGTTATAACTAAAGTTACTATAACATTGGTTGCTTATACTTGTTTCATATGTTGTATTGTGTTCAACGTGTTATGTCCTTGTGTTTGCATATATCTTCGGGTTACTCCGTTCACATGATAAGTAGGATGGGCAGTTATACTATCTTATGAGTTGAGTCGTGATGTTGTTCACGCATGTTAGTACGATCGGTTATCTTTGTGCATTTGTTGGTTGGTGGTGTATAGATGACGATAGTATCGTTATATACTATCGGAATGAATCAAGGCTACCCTTCGGGGATTTGTTATGGTCTATGGTCGGGGGGTAGCGAGAGGCGATTCGTTATACGCTCTGTTCCCCGAGTGTCGTTCGGTGTAGCGAGGCGATTCGTTAATCGCTCTGTGTTTCATCGAGAGGTCGGCAGGTCTTAGGCATATAGGCGGTGGTTATACGCTATACATAGTGTGGATGCGATTCGTTAATCGGTCCACTTTGTGGGTGCGATTCGTTAATCGGCCCATACCATTGAATGGAGGCAGTTCGTTAATCGCTCCATTAGTTAGAGGCAGTTCGTTAATCGCTCTAACGGCGTTCATTCTATACATTGTGCTGGTGGTCTGGTTTGGTCACATGTTTTGTGGTTAGGTTGGTTCATACGTGGTCATGATATGGTTTACGTTGTCACGCGTCGTCACATGTTTCCTTTGGAGTTGTCATCATATCATAAGATTGTCCTAGTATGTTATCGTTTAATGGCATGTTATTGTCGGATTTTCTTGAGTATAGATGGTCTCGCATGTTTACTAGTTTTGCATTTCAATTGTTAGTGATTGTTGGTTATATTCAATTGTTGTAAACATGACTGGGAGAGCATCTAGTTACTCCCGACTGATTGTCGACCCCCTTTCAGGTTGTTCAGATTGTTGCTGTTTTGGGTGATATCTTGCTGGGAAGTTCTGTGCGGCGAGATGAATAATAAATTAGGAGTTTGCTTTATGTTTTAAGAACCTTTTGAATAATGTAATTGATTATTTTGGAGTTAGTAGCGAACCGGATTTGGGCTTGGTGTTTCCGCCACCTTGACCCTTTTATCAGTATCGTACTCTGATATTTGCTTTATATAAGTTTTTCCTTTGTTTTATGATCCGGGTTGTTACAGTTGGTATCAGAGCGAACACGCTCCCAACTCTCGCTTAGTTGATGACTAAAATAAATTGACTTAGTAAATGAGTGAGAGTAAATGGGGTAGAAACAATTAAGGACTTGTTTGTTTATGACTTAATGTTTCACATCGTTATTAATTGTATTGCATGTTTTGTTCATGCACTTGTTTGTTTATGCCTTAATGTTTCGCATTGTTATTAATTGTATTACATGCGTTGTTCATGTACTTGTTTGTTTATGCTTTATTGATCTTCCTATCGTTATTAAGTGAATTAAATGTGTTATTCATGTACTTACTTGTTTATGCTATAACATTCCATATCGTTATTAATTGTATTGAATGTATAGTTTATGTATTGTGTTGTTTATGATTTGATGTTTTGTTTTGTCATTAGTTGTATAGAATGTGTTGTTCATGTGTGACCTTTTCAAGCATGTTTTGTTAATTTTAAAGACGGTCAATTTTGAAAATGTTTCTTACATGTTGCTTATTGTGCATGTGGTTACATGATTGTCAAAACTTTTAATCCTTGGTAACCCGAGCTTTACTCTTATCGTACTTTCATCCTTTTTGGATCATTTGGTGGTGTTGTCCTTGTTTGAGGTGATTTCGAGGTTGTTTCTGTTGTGGTTTCTTGAGGCTTCAAGTTAGGATTGATTGGCAAGTTGGGATGTTCAAGTATGAAATAAAGGAGCGTTTATTGTCATGAGTTTGGTAACGAAGAAGTTTAATTTGGGGATTAGAGGTTGTTAAGATAAAGTCTCATTTGGGATTATAAGTGTTAAGTTCTTTTATGTATTTGAGGAAAACCTTATCGATGATAGAGGGTGATGATGGAGGGAATCCTTTTTGGTGATAAAGAGAGATGATATGTGGCATAAGATGTATGATTGTAGTTTCATAGTTCCACGAGAAGTGAGAGACATGATGAGTAGATTTATCTTATGATATTATATGGGAATATCGTGGCGTATGCTTTTAATGGATGGATTTATTAGATCTTTGTGTTGTGTTAAAGGAATAGTTATGCGAGTTATTTATAGATCGAGAGTAGAATAATGGAAAAGAATTGAATGTTATCGTGGAGTTAGGATTGAGCAAGTTGAGAATTTTGGAGATTATGCTCGTGCTTAATGGAGTACCATTTTGAGGGGTAAGGATCGTTAATGACTATTAGCGAGTTATGAAGGAATTTATGATTTATCTGTTGAGGAGTTATTTGCTGATCGAACCTTTTAAAGGATTGTTTGAAAGAGATGAACTGTAATTTATGGACTTGTGAGATGTTAATGTTAAAGTGTTCAAGCGTTGCCTTAGTGAACGACCATGTGGACGATGATTATAATGGATCGTGATGTTTATCTTTTGAGGATTATAGAGATTGCTATCGATTGATTCATTAAGTGTGATTATATGAAGTTCTTGAGAGTGGAAAGACTTGAGAGTTGATTGTCGTGAGAGTTTATGATTTTGAGAGTCGATAATCGGAGGAATATAGTGATTGTGAAGGGACAATTATATAGAGATTTGTTGATGATTATATAGGGATTTGTTGATTCTGAGGTATTACGGAGATACGACGGAAGGATGTTTCGAGGCGGAGATATCTTGAGTGACGATTGTACGATATTTGTAAGACCTTGGTTATCGTGCTTTATTTATTTTATGTTAAGATGTCATCTTCGAGTAAATAGAATTGTTTTCGAGGCGTCTATTCTTGTCATCTTTGCACGTGTTAACCATACCTCTTATATTTGAGTCTTCAGACCATCAGTTTCATTTATCTTTGTTCTTTGTCTGTTTATCGATCGTTACTCTCCATTCGTTCTTTATTTAAACTCCAGTTCCTTCTTCTTTGAACTTTTGTAATTACCCTTTTTCATTGATTCTTATTGAGCTTATACATCCTAAAGTTATGTGTTATTTTGTCTTATGGTATAGCACAAAAATGTTTTGTTTTGGTTTGCAAGTTATTTATTCTTTCTTCGTAACTGGAAAATGTTCGAAATCTCTTTAGAGCTACTTGTGATCATCCCGTAGTGGAATCTTGGATTCGTTGCCAAGCGATGTTGTATGCTTCGAGTGTGATGTTTGGTTATTTGAGGTTGAGAACATAGTAGCATGGTGGTATGTGAATATGAATTGGGATAACATATAGAGTTTTGGAGAAGGAGTATTAAAGGTCTTATATGAGCTTTGAAAGTTTGAGGGTGTTCTTATATTGAGGATAGATAGATGTTTGTTTGTTCTATCTGGGTTAAAGATGATTCAATTAAGAGCATGAGTGTTTATTTGAAGGACATAGATTTATGCAGTCTTGTGGTGGTTTCGTGATGTTGAGATGATCTTCATGGATAGTAAAATGTAACTACAAATTGAGGTTATAAGTTTGGTGATTATATGAGCACAAGTGATGAGAGTTGCATGGTGGTGTTATTATTGTGCGTTGATGGAATTGCGTGATCGATAGGAAAGTGTGTTGTGGTACTAATGGTACTAGCTTAACTAGAGGTGTATTTCCTTGGGTGCTTAGGAATGTCTTGATTATGAGTGTTCAAAGTAAATGTTTGAGTCTTGCGAGTGCAACTGATGATGTTGCCATGAATTTGAGGTTGAATAGGATTTTGACAGTTTAGTCAGAGTTTGAGGTTTGAGATTGATAACTTTAGAAACTAGACATATAACAAGAATCACCGAGATTTATGGAAGGCTTTTGAGCTTAAGAGTTGTGAATGATAGTGAGCACTACCGACTTTGAGGATGTTAAGGTAGCGATAGTTTTAATGGCATTCGTGAATGAAAGAGGTTTCTCATTCGAAAGATACTTTTGGCTTAGAGATTATCTGTTTGGGGTTTTGGTTAATGTCAGATCTTGTGGTGAATGGAAAACTAGAATTGGAGTATTTGTTAAAGGTTATGTAGATTTTGAGTAATAGTAACGAATTCACAATTTTGAGAGGGCATATATGTTGTTTAATGATGGTTAATGGTAGTTGAATGAGTGTTTGAAATATGAGGATTAGAAGTTGGCTTAATGATCTTTATGGACTTTGATGGTATGAGTTTGATGTGACTTTTGAGGTTGTAGAGTATGTGAAGATGATAATAACATTGAGGATTTGAGATGTTTTTTTTTTTTTTGGGTTCGAGCTTGGATATGGATCAGAGTGCGCAACGGTTAGGATTCCGACATGACTTTTGTTTATGATCACTTGTAATTCTTACCTTCTTTTGATCTTATCTTTGAAATTCAAGTTTCGAGGACGAAACTTCTTTTTAGGGGGTTAGATTGTAACACCCCGTATTTTATAATAATATTTTATTATAAAAGTATTTTATTAAATTGATTATTTCGGAATTTATTAATATATTTTGGAAATATTTATATTTATCGTCTTCGTTTTCTATTTTATTATTTTCTCGTTTTGGTCTACTTTTGATTGGGTTAAAATGTCCGTGCACGATTTTACTATTTTAATTTAATAGTTACTTTTCCTATTTAAGCTTTTCTAGCGTCTTAATAATATCCAGTTGGATTTGTAATTAGATAATCCATTGTATAAGCTAATGGACCATAAGCCCACTAGTTAACCTCCTATATTCTTATATAGAGACAAAACCCTAAAGCTAGCAAGCAGGTTGCTCATTCTTTTCTCGCGTGAAATCTAACCTAGCAGGCAAGCTGCTCTCTCTTTCCTTCCGCGTGAAACGTGCGGCGTCTTTCTCTCCTCCTTCTCTTTTGTTCTTCTTTTCTCTCTTTAACTCCATTGTTGAATATCTTTTCTTCCTCCAAACTTATTGACAAATTATATTTTCATAATCTTTGCTCTTACCTTTACAATAATTTACCCTCCAAATATTTTTATGAGAATTATTTATATGGACCTTTAGACCTACCTTTAAGGTCTCTTGTTTTAATGGGTAAAGGAGAAGGATAACTTTTCATGGCGTTTTCAAGGGTTTCGATTTCTGCCTTTCTTTAAAGCCGATTTTTGGGACGTGGACACGTGTTGGAGACAAGGTTTTCTTGGTCGTGTCTTTCTTGGAGTTTTCATTCTTATTTCACATCATTAATTGCTAAAAAGGTAACTAGGTGTTTTCTTTTAATTGTGTTTATGCCGATTGATGTAATTAATATGATTTAATGATTGTTTTGCATGATTGGTACATGTTTGATTATTTGTTATCATGATTAAATATGTTTTCGCATGTTCGTATACGTCTAAATGTATTAATAAAATATCATATGTTGTTTATGCGTTTATTATGGGTGTCATGAGCGCAATTAGGGTTTGCGAATAAACCCTAGTGGCGGCATGATAGGCGGCCAAGGGTTCTCTCCAAAGTTATAGCTAAGGCTAGTGTAACCTTGATGACGATTCAAGTGTTATAGCTAAAGTTAATACAACTTTGGGTAGTTACTCTAGTTATGGCTGAAGCTACTATAACATTGAAGTACGAGATAAGGTTATAGCTGAAACTATCGTACCCTGAGATTTATGGCTCAAGGTTATGGTTAATGCTAGTATAACTTTGTGTTCCGTGTCAAGGTTATAGTGGAGGTAAGTTTAACTTCAAGTCGTATATGTTGAAGTTATAGTCGAGGTTACTATAACCTCGCATCCAGAGTTTATGTTATGATTAGGGTTACTATAACATTGAATGGTTAATGTTAAAGTTATAACTAAAGTTACTATAACATTGGTTGCTTATACTTGTTTCATATGTTGTATTGTGTTCAACGTGTTATGTCCTTGTGTTTGCATATATCTTCGGGTTACTCCGTTCACATGATAAGTAGGATGGGCAGTTATACTATCTTATGAGTTGAGTCGTGATGTTGTTCACGCATGTTAGTACAGTCAGTTATACTGTGCATTTGTTGGTTGGCTGGTGTATAGATGACGATAGTATCAGTTATATACTATCGGAATGAATCAAGGCTACCCTTCGGGGATTTGTTATGGTCTATGGTCGGGGGGGTAGCAGAGGCAGTTCGTTATACGCTCTGTTCCCCGAGTGTCGTTCGGTGTAGCAGAGGCAATTCGTTAATCGCTCTGTGGTTTCATCGAAAGGTCTGGCCAGGTCTTAGGCATATAGGCAGTGGTTATACGCTATACATAGTGTGGATGCGATTCGTTAATCGGTCCCCCTTTGTGGGTGCGATTCGTTAATCGGCCCATACCATTGAATGGAGGCGATTCGTTAATCGCTCCATTAGTTAGAGGCAGTTCGTTAATCGCTCTAACGGCGTTCATTCTATACATTGTGCTGGTGGTCTGGTTTGGTCACATGTTTTGTGGTTAGGTTGGTTCATACGTGGTCATGATATGGTTTACGTTGTCACGCGTCGTCACATGTTTCCTTTGGAGTTGTCATCATATCATAAGATTGTCCTAGTATGTTATCGTTTAATGGCATGTTATTGTCGGATTTTCTTGAGTATAGATGGTCTCGCATGTTTACTAGTTTTGCATTTCAATTGTTAGTGATTGTTGGTTATATTCAATTGTTGTAAACATGACTGGGAGAGCATCTAGTTACTCCCGACTGATTGTCGACCCCCTTTCAGGTTGTTCAGATTGTTGCTGTTTTGGGTGATATCTTGCTGGGAAGTTCTGTGCGGCGAGATGAATAATAAATTAGGAGTTTGCTTTATGTTTTAAGAACCTTTTGAATAATGTAATTGATTATTTTGGAGTTAGTAGCGAACCGGATTTGGGCTTGGTGTTTCCGCCACCTTGACCCTTTTATCAGTATCGTACTCTGATATTTGCTTTATATAAGTTTTTCCTTTGTTTTATGATCCGGGTTGTTACACATTGGTTAGGCCTGAGGATTGTTTTGCTCTGATACCACTTTGTAACACCCACATTTATTCAGGAGCCTTTAGCTAGACATTCCCAAATAAATAGGACTGTTACTATCTCGGTTTCCCGAGGTAGTGAGCAACAAAGTACAACAATACCAAAGTACTTTAAATTAAAACTTAGCGATTACATGTTTAATACAACTTAATCCAACTTAAAACTTAATATAAAATGATTACAACTCGCAGCGGCAATAAATTAAGTGATATAATTGTTCTATGTGATCTAGACTTCAACTATGGTCCAAGTCGAGCTCTCATCCCAGTGCACCCGAGTCACCTAATCTTTAGTACCTGTCAAATCTGCTCCCCATTATGGTTCATCACAGGTGTTCACGAATACACTGTCAACCACGAGGTTGAGTAGAAAACTAAACAATGAATAAAAATACAGCAACCTGCAAATAGATTCCACAATCACATTTCGCCCACTTCCCATCACGGCACACACCCACTTCTAGACACACAGTCATACTCCACTTCTAGACACACAGTCATACTCCAGGACACACAGTCCAATGGACACACAATCCCGCCTCAGACACACAGTCTGGTTATACTGGACACACAGTCCCGCCTCAGACACACAGTCTGGATACCCACAATCTCATCCCCCAACCTCAACAACAATCGATAATAATGATAGTCTCAATAATATAGCCAAACCAACGTGATATAGAATAATGACATAAGAGAGAAAACCCAACAAGATAATAATATCGTTGTAAACAGTTAAACACATTCTTCACCAATCCTCCACAATATACAATTAATCCATCTTTTAGTAATAACATAAAGAAGTCAAGATTGAGTAGTTTCCTACCTGGCAAGCAAATCCAATTAAGCAGCTCAAAGTGCTCCAAAAAATTAAAGGACACGAACCCGATTATAAATCCTTCACAAATCATTACCAAACATAAATATTATAATTTAATTATTTAATCATTATTCAATTCATTACATTCATTTATTCGATTATAATTATATTAATTGTAATATTTATATTACTACGTCAATTACTAATTAAAAACCCATCTCAAACCCAATTAACAAACCCCTCAATATAGCAATGACTCACATAATTCACGTGTAAACACACGTTTTACAAACCTCATGATCTCGTGTCAACCCGTCACATAACACACTCAAACACCCAATGGTTTAAACCCGTCACACTACACCCACAAAGCCCGTGTGTTATGCCCGCACCCGACACAACCACATCCGCCACCTGCCCTACCGTGAGACCCCTCTGCGAATAACCCAACCACTCCCTAACACACCAGCCAAAACCACCATACTAGCCTCACCACCATGCCCTTAACACCCACTACCTTCAACAACAACAACAACAACAAACCCAACACACATAACAAAACCAGTCCACAACTACCGATAAACACGGCCACCATAGCGCACGACACCACCTCTGGCCACCACCATTATCACCTTTGACCGACGGTGGTTCCTGGGGTGGGTCTCTCTTCCCTTCACCGTCACCCTACCGGCCAACGCAGCCGTCTAAAAATGGTCACAGCACACCCCTATCCTCCTCTGTTTCGCATTTTTCGGACACCGCCATCACCAACCACCACCTGCAGCCGCCAAATCACTCCCACTATGTCCGACCCAACCACCCGGTTCCATCCCCACCATACCCAGGTCAAGGCAACGAGTATAACATGTTTAAACAGTAATTTAGCCCTACTCGAATTTTCCGGCAAGCACCGCACAAACACCCCAACAACACCCACGACAGCTCCCCTATGGTCGACCCTCACCTATGATCTCAACCCAAGCTCCGTCCAGGTCTGGGTCACACGAAATAAGGGTTGAAACCGATTCTTATGTATAATTTACCCTAACAAACGCCACCACTAAAGGTCGGTCAAACACCCGTTCCCTGACGGTCAACGACGGTCCACGGGGGTAAAATAAAGTCTCTGGTGGTCCACGATCACAATGACGGTCACGGCTTGATCTATGATGTTCTAGTTTACGAGTTATAGCGTAGCAAAGAGTATACATGAGACGGTCTTACCTTGAGTTAATTAGCGATGTAGATTCCGTCTTAATTCCTTCTACGTGTCTCCTCTTCTTCTCCCAAATTTTCAGTTTTGCATATGATAAACTAGGTCAAGATATTTATCTCTATTTATAGGGTAAGTTTAGATCTATAAGGGAACAATTAGGAAACTATGTAATTACCTTATTAGTTATTACTATTATTATTATGAAATATTATTATTATTATTATTATTTTATGAATTATGATATATTGTTATTTCTCGATTGTAATCCCGACTCATTATTCTATTAACTTATTAATTAATTCCGTCTAACAACATAATCAGCAATTATTATAATTATTAAACATAACTAATCAATATAACTAATAAAAATATAATTAAAATACGGGATATTACAGTCTTCCCCCCTTAAAATGAACTTCGTCCCGAAGTTCACCCAAAAATGTTACAAAAGGCTTATGAAACTATAATACATCTAAATGCCATTTCAACTAATTATTATTGAAACACAATCAACTTACTTAATCATTATCAAACCATATCATACTTATCAAAATATATCCCAAAATTAACTCAAAACATGAAAATGTATCACATAATAAACTTAAAACATGAGGTGTCATATTCTACCCCCCTAAAAATAAACTTCGTCCTGAAGTTTCGGAACTACTACTACTTTATTGAAACTACTAACAACTTAATACTTATATAAATGAGAAGAGTCTAATCCTCTGAAATAAACTAGTTACCCTTCTCCTCATTCCTTTGTACTGTACTAGCTGTTCCAAATGTCTTCCCACCATTACTCTGATCACCTCCATTGCCTTGTCTATTGTTATAGCTTTTCTGGGTACCCCGTTGCCCTGGATTCCTATTGCTCCCAATACTTGGTAACGGGGTTTGATAGTTCCTTTGGTTTCCATTCCTATAGCCTCCATTTCCATTCTTGTACCTTGCTGGTGTTCTGCATTCCCTTGCCTTGTGTCCGTACTTGCCACATGTGTAACATACTTGCTTTCCTGCAATACCACTACCTCCACTGCCAGTTCCCATGCTCCCATCATACCCAAATCCACCATATGTCCTTTTTCTTCCCTCATCACTCACAGCCTCAGTCTTCCTTTTCTCCCCCTTTTCTTTCTTCCCTTCCTTCTCCTTCTTCTCTTCCTTTAACATATCAGCAATCCTCTCTGCGTGCCCAGCTCGCTGGTAAACATCATCCATAGTACTCAGCTGACCAGCTGCAAGCCTCTTCTTAATAGTGGTTGTTAACCCTTTTTCAAACCTGAGTGCCAACATCTCATCACTAAAATTCAAATCAGCTACATATTCTGACAATTCCATAAACCTATTGTGATAGCTCCCCACCGTCATTTCATTAGTCATTTTAAAAGAATCAAATTCAGCTCTCATCTTACTCCTAATATGTTCTGGCACAAATACAGCTCTCATAGTCTCCTTAAAACCCTTCCAAGTGATAAAAGGTTCATCACTCTCCCTCCAAGCTTCCCTTAAGACCTCCTTACTACGATTCCACCACAAACCCGCTTTTCCCCTCAAATAGTAAGCAGCTTGATCTACTTGCAACTCCGCAGGACATCCTAGCAGCTCAAAAAGGTTGTCAAACTCTCTATGCCAATCTCCTAGTAAGGATGGTTCACCTAATCCGTCATATTTAGTCGGGTTGTGTCTTGCAATATTAGCACTCATCTTTGCTGGATCCTAAGCTGACCCCTTAGCCTTTAGTGCCGCAGTCAAGGCCTCATTCATAGATATCAAACGGTCAATCTCCTCTTGGGACATGGTAGAGAGTGTAGGTGTAGATCTCTTTGGAGGCATGGTTCTATAAAACCAAAACAAGACAACATAAGTTTCTACCCGACGAAAGATGACTTAACATTTTTAAATATTCTATACTTACAAAACAAGGTTTGGTCAATTCTATCCTTTCTCACCCCTCTTTAGGTCCTCCTATCATCACTCCTACCTCCCAATTATCATAAGTTAGGAATCGACAAAACATTTATATTAAACTTTTGGTAAACTCGCGTTTTTTTCGGAATCAAAGTCAAGCTGTAACTTTCAAAAATCACCATTAAATAACCGTTACATGCTACATTGAGTTTTTATACTTTCCAGAAAATATAATGAGTTTTCAAATCATGAGAAAAATAATCAAGTCCAAATCTCGAACGACCATTTTATAAAGATTTTTACAATTCAGTGGGTCCAAACAGAAACCGATGAGCAATTTGCGAAAACCTTGGGTCAACTTGTAAAAATCAATATTAATTGTCAAAAATTTACCTTGCCACGCTCCTTATCAATTTGGACACATATTTGAATCTTTTAAACATTGGAGTTGGAATTAAGCAAAAATATTAGGTAGGTATTAAATGAGAAATTTTGCAAAATTATTTGTCGAAAACATAACTGCACAGGAACATTCTGACCACTATCCACTAAATTATTTATTTCTCCCAAACCATAAAACATTTAAACATGAAACCAACGGCATTGGTAAGCTAACTCACTGGGCTATCACTCATAAATATTTCAACCATGTATGCTGAACGGAGGTCAAATGGAAACTAAATCTAATAGAGGTAAAATCTGACGGAATAAAGTTCAGCTCTAGGTTCCTTTCTACTAGGTCACATGCCCTTATTAACACCCTTCTACTCTTATATCAACGCAACTTGGTCGATAAACTTTCACACACGACTAGTATATACTCTAAAGCATTTATATCACAAGCTTAATCATTTCATATTATATTGTAAATAACATGGCTTTGGGATTCACACAACCGCATATCACTAGACATGATTCTACTATCACACAACGTTCAACCATGTAATCAATATCAATTTATAATTACTTTCATGCTCATGATCAAAACAATTCAACATCAACTCCTCATTTCATTCATTCCACACCCCTTAAAATAAAGGTTACGTCCCGTAAACTCAGTCATCAAAGAAAACAATTTTCAAACAAAGCAACCAACACTCCCACGACAAAATAAACAATATTCATTTAAATTACCTCACTCTGTAATATCTCTCAAGGGAACCGGTTCAAAACTGAAAGGGCCAGAAGTTTGGTGTGAGGGGGCCCCTAACTCATCCCAAGCCTTAAGAGGGCTCCTAATAGTTTCTATCCGGATTCATTTTATTAGAAATCCTACGTTCATTATTATGTTCATTGGTTAGGCCTGAGGATTGTTTTGCTCTGATACCACTTTGTAACACCCCCATTTATTCAGGAGCCTTTAGCTAGACATTCCCAAATAAATAGGACTGTTACTATCTCGGTTTCCCGAGGTAGTGAGCAACAAAGTACAACAAAACCAAAGTACTTTAAATTAAAACTTAGCGATTACATGTTTAATACAACTTAATCCAACTTAAAACTTAATATAAAATGATTACAACTCGCAGCGGCAATAAATTAAGTGATATAATTGTTCTATGTGATCTAGACTTCAATTATGGTCCAAGTCGAGCTCTCATCCCAGTGCACCCGAGTCACCTAATCTTTAGTACCTGTCAAATCTGCTCCCCATTATGGTTCATCACAGGTGTTCACGAATACACTGTCAACCACGAGGTTGAGTAGAAAACTAAACAATGAATAAAAATACAGCAACCTGCAAATAGATTCCACAATCACATTTCGCCCACTTCCCATCACGGCACACACCCACTTCTAGACACACAGTCATACTCCACTTCTAGACACACAGTCATACTCCAGGACACACAGTCCAATGGACACACGGTCCCGCCTCAGACACACAGTCTGGTTATACTGGACACACAGTCCCGCCTCAGACACACAGTCTGGATACCCACAATCTCATCCCCCAACCTCAACAACAATCGATAATAATGATAGTCTCAATAATATAGCCAAACCAACGTGATATAGAATAATGGCATAAGAGAGAAAACCCAACAAGATAATAATATCATTGTAAAACATGATTAAACACACATTCTTCACCAATCCTCCACAATATACAATTAATCCATCTTTTAGTAATAACATAAAGAAGTCAAGATTGAGTAGTTTCCTACCTGGCAAGCAAATCCAATTAAGCAGCTCAAAGTGCTCCAAAAAATTAAAGGACACGAACCCGATTATAAATCCTTCACAAATCATTACCAAACATAAATATTATAATTTAATTATTTAATCATTATTCAATTCATTACATTCATTTATTCGATTATAATTATATTAATTGTAATATTTATATTACTACGTTAATTACTAATTAAAAACCCGTCTCAAACCCAATTAACAAACCCCTCAATATAGCAATGACTCACATAATTCACGTGTAAACACACGTTTTACAAACCTCATGATCCCGTGTCAACCCGTCACATAACACACTCAAACACCCAATGGTTTAAACCCGTCACACTACACCCACAAAGCCCGTGTGTTATGCCCGCACCCGACACAACCACATCCGCCACCTGCCCTACCGTGAGACCCCTCTGTGAATAACCCAACCACTCCCTCACACACCAGCCAAAACCACCATACTAGCCTCACCACCATGCCCTTAACACCCACGACCTTCAACAACAACAACAACAACAACAAACCCAACACACATAACACAACCAGTCCACAACTACCGATAAACACGGCCACCATAGCGCACGACACCACCTCTGGCCACCACCATTATCACCTTTGACCGACGGTGGTTCCTGGGGTGGGTCTCTCTTCCCTTCACCGTCACCCTACCGGCAAGGCAGCCGTCTAAAAATGGTCACAGCACACCCCTATCCTCCTCTGTTTCGCATTTTTCGGCCACCGCCATCACCAACCACCACCTGCAGCCGCCAAATCACTCCCACTATGTCCGACCCAACCACCCGGTTCCATCCCCACCATACCCAGGTCAAGGCAACGAGTATAACATGTTTAAACAGTAATTTAGCCCTACTCGAATTTTCCGGCAAGCACCGCACAAACACCCGCAACAACACCCGCGACAGCTCCCCTATGGTCGACCCTCAGCCATGATCTCAACGCAAGCTCCGTCCAGGTATGGGTCACACGAAATAAGGGTTGAAAGCGATTCTTATGTATAATTTACCCTAACAAACGCCACCATTAAAGGTCGGTCAAACACCCGTTCCCTGACAGTCAACGGCGGTCCACGGGGGTAAAATAAAGTCTCTGGTCGTCCACGATCAGAATGACGGTCACGGCTTGTGCTATGATGTTCTAGTTTACGAGTTATAGCGCAGCAAAGAGTATACATGAGACGGTCTTACCTTGAGTTAATTAGCGATGTAGATTCCATCTTAATTCCTTCTACGTGTCTCCTCTTCTTCTCCCAAATTTTCAGTTTTGCATATGATAAATTAGGTCAAGGTATTTATGTCTATTTATAGGGTAAGTTTAGATCTATAAGGGAATAATTAGGAAACTATGTAATTACCTTATTAGTTATTACTATTATTATTATTATGAAATATTATTATTATTATTATTATTATTATTATTATTATTATTATTATTATTATTATTATTATTATTATTATTATTATTATTATTATTATTATTATTATTATTATTATTATTATTATTATTATTATTATTATTATTATTATTATTATTATTATTATTATTATTATTATTATTATTATTATTATTATTATTATTATTATATAATTATCGAGTATTATTATTATTTTATGAATTATGATATATTGTTATTTCTCGATTGTCATCCCGACTCATTATTCTATTAACTTATTAATTAATTCCGTCTAACAACATAATCAGCAATTATTATAATTATTAAACATAACTAATCAATATAACTAATAAAAAAATAATTAAAATACGGGGTATTACAGTCTTCCCCCCTTAAAATGAACTTCGTCCCGAAGTTCACCCAAAAATGCTACAAAAGGCTTATGAAACTATAATACATCTAAATGCCATTTCAACTAATTATTATTGAAACACAATCAACTTACTTAATCATTATCAAACCATATCATACTTATCAAAATATATCCCAAAATTAACTCAAAACACGAAAATGTATCACATAATAAACTTAAAACATGAAGTGTCACATTCTACCCCCCTAAAAATAAACTTCGTCCCGAAGTTTCGGAACTACTACTACTTTATTGAAACTACTAACAACTTAATACTTATATAAATGAGAAGAGTCTAATCCTCTGAAATAAACTAGTTACCCTTCTCCTCATTCTTTTGTACTGTACTAGCTGTTCCAAATGTCTTCCCACCATTACTCTGATCACCTCCATTGCCTTGTCTATTGTTATAGCTTTTCTGGGTACCCCATTGCCCTGGATTTCTATTGCTCCCAATACTTGGTAACGGGGTTTGATAGTTCCTTTGGTTTCCATACCTATAGCCGCCATTTCCATTGTTGTACCGTGCTGGTGGTCTGCATTCCCTTGCCTTGTGTCCGTACTTGCCACATGTGTAACATACTTGCTTTCCTGCAATACCACTACCTCCACTGCCAGTTCCCATGCTCCCATCATACCCAAATCCACCATATGTCCTTTTTCTTTCCTCATCACTCACAGCCTCAGTCTTCCTTTTCTCCCCCTCTTCTTTCTTCCCTTCCTTCTCCTTCTTCTCTTCCTTTAACATATCAGCAATTCTCCCTGCGTGCCTAGCTCGCTGGTAAACATCATCCATAGTACTCAGCTGACCAGCTGCAAGCCTCTTCTTAATAGTGGTTGTTAACCCTTTTTCAAACCTGAGTGCCAACATCTCATCACTAAAATTCAAATCAGCTACATATTCTGACAATTCCATAAACCTATTGTGATAGCTCTCCACCGTCATTTCATTAGTCATTTTAAAAGAATCAAATTCAGCTCTCATCTTACTCCGAATATGTTCTGGCACAAATACAGCTCTCATAGTCTCCTGAAAACCCTTCCAAGTGATAAAAGGTTCATCACTCTCCCTCCAAGCTTCCCTTAAGACCTCCTTACTACGATTCCACCACAAACCCGCTTTTCCCCTCAAATAGTAAGCAGCTTGATCTACTTACAACTCCGCAGGACATCCTAGCAGCTCAAAAAGGTTGTCAAACTCTCTATGCCAATCTCCTAGTAAGGATGGTTCACCTAATCCGTCATATTTAGTCGGGTTGTGTCTTGCAATATTAGCACTCATCTTTGCTGGATCCTGAGCTGACCCCTTAGCCTTTAGTGCCGCAGTCAAGGCCTCATTCATAGATATCAAACGGTCAATCTCCTCTTGGGACA
This sequence comes from Silene latifolia, assembly GCF_048544455.1. Lineage (NCBI taxonomy): Eukaryota > Viridiplantae > Streptophyta > Magnoliopsida > Caryophyllales > Caryophyllaceae > Silene > Silene latifolia. The sequence goes on from NC_133534.1 coordinate 123,676,441, forward strand.
TGGTAGAGAGTGTAGGTGTAGATCTCTTTGGAGGCATGGTTCTATAAAACCAAAACAAGACAACATAAGTTTCTACCCGACGAAAGATGACTTAACATTTTTAAATATTTTATACTTACAAAACAAGGTTTGGTCAATTCTATCCTTTCTCACCCCTCTTTAGGTCCTCCTATCATCACTCCTACCTCCCAATTATCATAAGTTAGGAATCGACAAAACATTTATATTAAACTTTTGGTAAACTCGCGTTTTTTTCGGAATCAAAGTCAAGCTGTAACTTTCAAAAATCACCATTAAATAACCGTTACATGCTACATTGAGTTTTTATACTTTCCAGAAAATATAAAGAGTTTTAAAATCATGAGAAAAATAATCAAGTCCAAATCTCGAACGACCATTTTATAAAGATTTTTACAATTCAGTGGGTCCAAACAGAAACCGATCAGCAATTTGCCAAAACCTTGGGTCAATTTGTAAAAATCACTATTAATTGTCAAAAATTTACCTTGCCACGCTCCTTATCAATTTGGACACATATTTGACGCTTTTAAACATCGGAGTTGGAATTAAGCAAAAATATTAGGTAGGTATTAAATGAGAAATTTTGCTAAATTGTTTGTCGAAAACATAACTGCACAGGAACATTCTGACCACTGTCCACTAAATTATTTATTTCTCCCAAACCATAAAACTTTTAAACATGAAACCAATGGCATTGGTAAGCTAACTCACTGGGTTATCACTCATAAATATTTCAACCATGTATGATGAACGGAGGTCAAACGGCAACTAAATCTAATAGAGGTAAAATCTGACGGAATAAAGTTCAGCTCTAGGTTCCTTTCTACTAGGTCACATGCCCTTATTAACACCCTTCTACTCTTATATCAACACAACTTGGTCGATAAACTTTCACACATGACTAGTATATACTCTAAAGCATTCATATCACAAGCTTAATCATTTCATAATATATTTTAAATAACATGGCTTTGGGATTCACACAACCGCATATCACTAGACATGATTCTACTATCACACAACGTTCAACCATGTAATCAATATCAATTTATAATTACTTTCATGCTCATGATCAAAACAATTCAACATCAACTCTTCATTTCATTCATTCCACACCCCTTAAAATCAAGGTTACGTCCCGTAAACTCAGTCATCAAAGAAAACATTTTTCAAACAAAGCAACCAAAACTCCCACGACAAAATAAAAAATATTCATTTAAATTACCCCACTCTGTAATATCTCTCAAGGGAACCGGTTTAAAACTGAAAGGGCCAGAAGTTTGGTGTGAGGGGGCCCCTAACTCATCCCAAGCCTTAAGAGGGCTCCTAACAGTTTCTATCCGGATTCATTTTATTAGACATCCTACGTTCATTATTATGTTCATTGGTTAGGCCTGAGGATTGTTTTGCTCTGATACCACTTTGTAACACCCCCATTTACTCAGGAGCCTTTAGCTAGACATTCCCAAATAAATAGGACTATTACTATCTCGGTTTCCCGAGGTAGTGAGCAACAAAGTACAACAATACCAAAGTACTTTAAATTAAAACTTAGCGATTACATGTTTATTACAACTTAATCAAACTTAAAACTTAATATAAAATGATTACAACTCGCAGCGGCAATAAATTAAGTGATATAATTGTTCTATGTGATCTAGACTTCAACTATGGTCCAAGTCGTGTTCTCATCCCAGTGCTCCCGAGTCAGCTAATCTTTAGTACCTGTCAAATCTGCTCCCCATTATGGTTCATCACAGGTGTTCACGAATACACTGTCAACCACGAGGTTGAGTAGAAAACTAAAAAATTAATAAAAATACAGCAACCTGCAAATAGATTCCACAATCACATTTCACCCACTTCCCATCACGGCACACACCCACTTCTAGACACACAGTCATACTCCACTTCTAGACACACAGTCATACTCCAGGACACACAGTCCCGCCTCAGACACACAGTTTGGTTATACTGGACACACAGTCCCGCCTCAAACACATAGTCTGGATACCCACAATCTCATCCCCCAACCTCAACAACAATCGATAAAAATGATAGTCTCAATAATATAGCCAAACCAACGTGATATAGAATAAGAGAGAAAACCCAACAAGATAATAATATCGTTGTAAACAGTTAAACACATTCTTCACCAATCCTCCACAATATACAATTAATCCATCTTTTAGTGATAAATAAAGAAGTCAAGATTGAGTAGTTTCCTACTTGGCAAGCAAATCCAATTAAGCAGCTCAAAGTGCTCCAAATAAATAAAGGACACGAACCCGATTATAAATCCTTCACAAATCGTCACCTAACATAATATTATAATTTAATTATTTAATCATTATTCAATTCATTACATTAATTTATTCGATTATAATTATATTAATTGTAATATTTATATTACTACGTCAATTACTAATTAAAAACCCGTCTCAAACCCAATTAACAAACCCCTCAATATAGCAATGACTCACATAATTCACGTGTAAACACACGTTTTACAAACCTCATGATCCCGTGTCAACCCGTCACATAACACACTCAAACACCCAATGGTTTAAACCCGTCACATAACACCCACAAAGCCCGTGTGTTATGCCCGCACCCGACACAACTACATCCGCCACCTGCCCTACCGTGAGACTCCTCTGCGAACAACCCAACCACTCCCTCACACACCAGCCAAAACCACCATACTAGCCTCACCACCATGCCCTTAACACCCACGACCTTCAACAACAACAACAAACCCAACACACATAACACAACCAGTCCACAACTACCCATTAACACGGCCACCATAGCGCTCGACACCACCTCTGGCCACCACCATTATCACCTTTGACCGACGGTGGTTCCAGGGGTGGGTCTCTCTTCCCTTCACCGTCACCCTACCGGCCAAGGCAGCCGTCTAAAAATGGTCACAGCACACCCTATCCTCCTCTGTTTTGCGTTTTTCGGCCACCGCCATCACCAACCACCACCTGCAGCCGCCAAATCACTCCCACTATGTCCGACCCAACCACCCGGTTCTATCCCCACCATACCCAGGTCAAGGCAACGAGTATAACGTGTTTAAACAGTAATTTACCCCTACTCGAATTTTCCGGCAAGCACCGCACAAAACACCCGCAACAACACCCACGACAGCTCCCCTATGGTCGACCCTCACCCATGATCTCAACCCAAGCTCCGTCTAGGTCTTGGTCACACGAAATAAGGGTTGAAACCAATTCTTATGTATAATTTACCCTAACAAACGCCACCACTAAAGGTCGGTAAAACACCCATTCCCTGACGGTCAAAGGCGGTCCACGGGGGTAAAATAAAGTCTCTGGTGGTCCACGATCATAATGACGGTCACGGCTTGTGCTATGATGTTCTAGTTTACGAATTATAGCGTAGCAAAGAGTATACATGAGACGGTCTTACCTTGTGTTAATTAGCGATGTAGATTCCGTCTTAATTCCTTCTACGTGTCTCCTCTTCTTCTCCCAAATTTTCAGTTTTGCATATGATAAACTAGGTCAAGGTATTTATCTCTATTTATAGGGTAAGTTTAGATCTATAAGGGAACAATTAGGAAACTATGTAATTACCTTATTAGTTATTACTATTATTATTATGAAATATTATTATTATTATGAAATATTATTATTATTATATAATTATCGAGTATTATTATTATATTATGAATTATGATATATTGTTATTTCTCGATTGCCATCCCGACTCATTATTCTATTAACTTATTAATTAATACCGTCTAACAACATAATCCGCAATTATTATAATTATTAAACATAACTAATCAATATAACTAATAAAAATATAATTAAAATACGGGGTATTACATATGGAGTCTTATCGGCCGCTTTAGTCGGGCTTCGATTTAGTGAAAATACTGCAGACAAGAGGGCAAAACCCCAAAATGAACTAGGAAGCTCAGTTAGACTCATCATTGACCGAACCATATCAAGTAAAGTTCGGTTTGTCCTTTCGGCCACACCATTTAATTGCAGTGTGCCAGGAGGAGTCCATTTTGATACTATACCACAATCTTTTAGGTGTGAATCAAATTTAATATTTAAATACTCACCACCACGGTCGGACCGTAGGGTCTTTATCTTTTTATCCAATTGGTTCTCTACTTCTTTTTGGAATTCTTTGAACTTGTCAAAGGCTTAACTCTTGTTCTTCATTAAGTAGACATACCCATATCTACTTAAGTCATCAGTAAAAGTAATGAAGTATTGAAAACCTCCTCTAGCGGTGATGGTTAATGGTCCACACACATCCGTATGTATGAGAGCCAAAACCTCACTAGCTCGTGTCCCTTTTCCCGCAAAAGGTGCACGAGTCATCTTGCCTATAAGGCAAGACTCGCATGTACCATAAGATTCGAAATCAAATGGTTTGAGCACTTTTGATGAAGCAAGTCTCTTACTGCGTCTTTCGTTTATGTGGCCTAAACGACAATGCCAAAGGTAGGATTCGTTTGGATCACCCTTTTTGAGCTTTTTAGTTTCCATATGATAAACGTCATTAACATCATTTAAAATATAAATGCCTCCAATTGAAATGGCCTTGCCATAAACCACATCATTAAAACAAAAAGTACAACACTTGTCCTTAATCATAAAACAAAAGCCTTCCGCGTCTAACGCGGAAATAGAGATGATGTTCTTAGTTAAAGTTGGTACAAAATAACACTTATTTAAATACAACTCTAAACCACTAGCTAAAGTGAGCACATAGGTCCCCACGGAAACGACGGCTACTCTAGCTCCATTGCCCATGCGGAGATCCACATCACCTTTTGCTAGTGCTTGCATGTCCCTTAAAACCTGCAAATGGTTACAAAGGTGAGAGCCACATCCGGTATCAAGTACCAAAATGGAAGTACAAGCATAATTAACGTCTATCACATAGAGAGAGGAAATCATACCAATAGGCGTCACACGCCCTTCCTTGAGATCCTCCAAATATTTGGGATAACTCCTCCTATAATGCCCCTTCCCATTACAATGAAAACATTCGGCCTCGGAGAGCTTGACACTTTTTGCCTTGGGATTGCCATTCTCAACGGCCTTCCCCTTTCCCTTGTCATTTTTCTTTGACGATTTCTTGAATTGGGACTTTTCCTTCTTTTTTCCTTTCTTGACTCCAAGGGACATGTTCTTTAACTTCATGGTTAAAACATCTCCTTTTTCACTCCCACTAGCCTCCATATCCCTCTCCGCTTGGGTGAGGAGTGCATGAATTTCATGGTAACTCTTATCCATGTCATTCATGTTATAGTTTACCCTAAAGTGGGCAAACTTGGTGGGAAGTGAGTAGAGGATACGATCCACCACAAGTGAGGTAGTGTAAATAAATGAACAATAGATGGGGTGAAAAGGAAGGGAAGTGGCGGGGTGGAAATAGGAGTGTTGGAGTGGACAAAATTTGTCTTATATTTTTATCTTACATCACATGTAAAATCTTGTATAAGATAAATTATGGTAGTATACAAAATAAGGTGAAATGATTATGTGAGTAATCATCCACTACTCTTATTTTACACGGTCCACTTGCCCATTTACGGGTCCATGTTGGTTCTTATATTTGTCGCACAAATCCGTGTAATTTTATTTTAAACATCGTTTCATGTTTAAATATTTCCATAATTAATTCGTCCAATTCACTCCGTAAATATACGTGTACCACTGCACATATTATTTACGTACCAATATTAATCACATTGGACTGGGTCCAAAAGTTAAGGAATCTAAACTGTTTGGGTCTGGATGCTTCCTTGGACAGCACACTAACAACTAAGGGTGAGTGATCAAACACCCCAACAGCTAAGGCATCAGCATAGGAGTGAGGGAACACAGCAGCCAATTCACTGTTTAACAATAGTTCTATCCAGTTTCATCCGTTTCCTTTTCCCCTCCTCTTGCTTATTAGTCTAAGTGAAGGTGAATTCATAGGTGACCATATCTTCTAAACCATCGATGGTATTTTCTTCATTAAAATCTACGAAGGCCTGGAGATTAGCTGCAGTATTACTGATCCTCTCATCCAGACTTCTCACACAATGAAAGTCCCCAAGACAGACCCAAGGACTTGTAGGCCTTTCCTCCTTCATAAAATTCAAAAGACCAACCCTCCCATCCAAAGAATTCAGTCCATGAACAAAAGTAACCTGGTATGTAGCAGATCCAGAAGCCTCAACTTGTAAATGAACCCATTAATCTCCAGCTGAAAGAGCATTAACCACTAAAGAAGCTTTATTCCAAATAACCCAGAGTCTACCATTTGAATGGTAATCATAATTATTCCAAGTATGAAAATTCTTAAATCCTCTTCTTCTATTAGAGATAAAGTTTGAAACACGAACTCTAGATTCATTTATTCCTATAATATCCAATTTATTAGTTGTAAAAAACTCCACTATCTCTTGTTGGTTAAACTATTTATTTATCCCTCTAATATTCCAAACACCAATTCTCATGGAGATATAGGAGGTGGATCCTCTGTGTCACTATGCTCCACTTCTTCAAAATGAACCTTAACCTCATTGTTTGCAACCACATTCATAATTAGAACAACTTTCTTATACCTCTTCTTGATCACAACACCACCATCAGTAGGAACTGTCTGAGCACCTCCCTCTTTTGGTCTATCTCTCCTTATCTTGGTAACTGGAACTACCTCATCAACAGGGAGATCGAGGATGACAGGTGTTGTAGTCGCAATATAAGGATTGTTTTTTTGCCGGGAAAAAAACATACAAAATACAACAGTTATACCTAAACCATTGTTCAGGACATATACAGTTAAAATGGTTCAGGCCGTTGTTATCTATATAAAAATGATGCTTTATTTTTTGGTGGTAAAATCAAACAAAATGAAAAGATTTAAGACAACGGTTATTTCTAACCCATTGTAGATAATACTAATCAATTACGGTTTCAAACAAAACCGTTGTCTGTTTGGAAATAAAATACAGCGGTTTTTCTTATACCGTGTTTATTACTTTCCATTAAACAAGGTCTTGCAAGTGTTGTATTATTCACACATATATACACTGAGCTTGCCCTCAACGACTAGCCTACTCCATCGCCTTCACCGTCATCGTCATCATCGTCATCGCCATTGCTGCCGCTAGATCAACCCGGATTCTCCTCTTTAAAGAAGTAATAAACCCTCCTCTTTAGATATTTATTTGTTATTATAAGTATACATTGTTATTATTTATTTATTAATTTCTGCTTTAGATATGGTTGTAAAGCGGAAAAGAAACGATGGAAATGCGTCAGGCGACGACTCAGGCGATGAGAATAATTTGCAACACAGTGCGGGTCGAATGCGCCACATGGTTTCCCTGGAAGCAATAAATTCAAAGATACCTAATCCTTTACAATGGGATAAAGATACGGAGGTGCCATATGGTTAGAATGCCGGATATTTTGCGAGTTAGATTGGTTGTTGTGTAAGACAGTATGTGGCTCTCGGTACGCGGCGTATCAGTGAACTTAGTAAAATACGGAACACCATGCTAATAAACAGAATAAAGTTATATATATACAATAATAAATGCTTTAGATGAAATTAAGTTACTACTCGATATGTGTATTAGCCGAAACAAACCAAATATGCTCATCATAAATACAGTTAGCTTACTTGCCCCCGAAAAGAATGATAAGTACCTTAAAAAAAGGCAGGGGAAGCCCTTACATTTTGGAAGTCAAATATTGTTGAGAACCACTTGTTCAACAACGAAACCAGGGAGATGAACAAGAAACTACCAACAAAGAAGTAACCGTACATCAGTCAGGACCATTGGAAAGCTATATTGCTTATAGGCAGTCTGACAAGTTTAAGGTAACTTAATAAGTAAAGAAGTATACTTAGTTTATTATTTGGTCATGCTTATGTTTCTCGATACAATTTATTTGATGAAGGCTATGAGTGAGAAGAACAAGGCGAACATTTCAAAGAAAAAGACCGTCTTTTACGGTTCCTGAGGTGATTATAGATTGATTAAGATGAAACTTGTAAGTACATAATTCTTATTGTATTAGGTGTTTTAGTCGAATGTTATATATGTTCATAGTACTCATATATATTTTGAGAGGATATCAATGTGATGCATGAATTGAAGGCAAAGCTTGGAAAATTCAATCGTCACGACGCTTAGGTGGAAGGCCACACTCCTAAGTATGAAAAGACGGAAACTGAATATGATAAGGACATCAAAGAGAAAATTGTAAGTTTGACTTAATATGTCACTCCTTCCACTAGTGGTCGGAGTTATATAATTGTGAGTTTAAACAAAATTTAGTTACTTAATGGTTTTTTATGTATGTAGAGGATCTGTGAGATGGAGGTAGAGGAATGAAAATGGAAGCCTCAAGGGCGTGATGACATTCTTGCTAGGGCAATCGGCAAAGCAGAGCATCCAGGTCGTGTGAGAGGGGTATCGACACATCTTGGTATCGCTAAGTATTTTTTAGAAAACTCCTCGAAGGATGATGAGTGGTGATGATTCCAAGAAGGTAATCATATAAATATTGTATTTGATTCAACATAATTTATAACTATGTATGCTGAAATTAATTTCTACTACACAACTACAGAAAATGGCTAGGTTGATAATGAGAATGATGGAAACTGGGGAAAAGCCATCAGAAGAAGAGCTGGATATAGTTCAAGAAGTCATAAAGGAAGCAGACGAGGAGGAGGAGGAGGAGGAGGAGGAGGAGGAGGAGGAGGAGGAAAAAGAGGTAATAATATTTATGTATTATATAAAATGTGTTATATGATTTGGAAATCAGTACGTGTTATATGGACAAGTGTTAATGTACAGAAGGAAGCCGAGGAGGAAATGGCAAAGGAAACTGAGGTGGGAGCCGAGGATCGATATCAGGCAGTTGAAGAGGAAGAGGAAGCCAGGAAGGCCGTGACACGGGATGAGGTGGAGGTAGTTGATGATCAGACGTTCTTCTCAACACCGAAAAAGGTAATAGCTGTTAGTTTATAATTATTCATATCATACACGATTTTTACTTATGAAATTTATTAAAGGTAGTACATGTATGTGTACTAATTGATTAAAGCTGTCGTGAAGGGCGATTACAATGTGGCTTGTCGTCTGTTCGATTTACATGGGAAACAGAAAGTTGTTGTTGCCAGAGGATACATGTTCGCTTACGGTCGGCTTCAACAAGTTAAGATTCATGGTATACCCCTTCGTGACAAATGCAGGAAAGTGAAAGTGTCCCAATTATATAAAGACGAGTATGGGAAAGTAAAAGTACCATTTCTTAATGAGGAGGTCATTTATTTGAAAGAAGCCCTAAGTTCTTATGTGCAATGGCCATCAATGGTGTCATCCTCGAGGTCAATATATGAAGACGTTAATTATTACTTGTTCTTTAAATTTATCAGGGTACGATTATTAACATATCGTAAGTAATTTAATCTTTACATTTGCAGAAGTTAAGCAAAGCCATGGCGGTAGCTAAAGATATTACTACTACGTCAACAGACAAAGTCACCGAAAGGACTACGTCTTCCCCAAAAACAAAACCACATGACATACAATATAAGCCAGCTACTTTTGTTCTAGTCAAGCCTGGTTATGAATCTTATTATGAATCGTGTGCATATAAGTAAAAAATGAAAAATTCTTCGCTGAAGGCTTTGCACAACCTGGCTATAAAGAAGTCATCTAGAGGGGATGTATTCATGATTAACATTGAAGAGGAAATTATGAGCACAACTGATATAATCGTACTAGACCCGAAGCAATTGATGGAATTTGTCGACCTTGACAATTTAGATGATGTTAACATTTTGATTTGGATGAAGTAAGTTTTATTAATAAAACAAGTTAGTCAGTTCTATTTACGAATTATGATGTTTGTTTAAATTGTCAATTACAATAACATTCTCCGTTCCATATGGCGTAATAGGTACCTGGATAATCAGATCGCTGATAGGAAGTTCCCAATTTAGGGCTACGGATTCTTGAGTCCTAAGGCGTTCTCTGTGCACAGAATTTCATACGCATAACAAATCAATAGTATCGCTCATCGCTTAATGTCGACCAAAAGACTATGGCTTGCCCTTACAATGAGAATATATATGTATAGTACGTGATTATTGAAATGAATCACGATTCTATAAATTTATTATTAACATGCTTACATACGTGTAAATGAACTAACAGTTCAGTGTCCCAAATTGAATAGGAAGCATTTGGGTGTTAATGGCAATCCAAGTGGAAACAAAAACAGTGTACTGGATTGACTCTTGTGAAGGAAAACCCTCTGACATTATAGTAAAGATGATATATGAGTAAGTTTACAACCTTCAATAATGTCATTTGTTATTGTACGACATGAGACATATATTATAAGAGGACTATGTCCACTTGGAAAATATAAGAGCAACACCGATCCCACATTTATCACGCCATTAATAAGTGTAGTTGTGGATATGAGAAATCGGTATTTCCACGGGGTGCTTTGAAAAAGGAGTGATGTGACTCCTATTTGAGCATATTTAGTCCCCGAATTAACCTCATTCCTATGCTTTATAGCACATAATTGGGTCATTTACTATCTTTAGTTTCCCATTTTGCATATTCTTTGAGGTGTTGTCTCCTTGGTAAGAAAGGAGTTCTAACCTTGCATTTATGAGGCAAAATGGAGCTAAATTAATCGCATCTAATGACCAAGCATTAAAAAGAAGACAATACAAGAGGCCTAAGTAGATAATAAAGTAAAATGGGCAATGATGAAAGGATCCCTGCATCCCCAAAATGATCCTTGTGGATTTTTAAGGAGGAAAAAGAAGAGAAGCTGTCTGCCTAGGAATCCGAGCGGATCAGACACGATCCGGGCGTCTCACAACACCAAGATCCGGGCGTCTTGTGCCCAAGATGAGCCTATTGCTGTGCAAAGATCTGATTGTCTTCCCCTGGATCCGAGACGATCGCAAGTCAGAGAGCCCGTGCCACATCATAGGACGGGCGGATCGTGGCAACACTAGCACGAGAATCTGCTCATTTCCTTCGGGAGGAGCATTTCCTCAAATTTTCTTAGGGTCTTAATAGTCATTTAAGCCTTTAGTAACCCTAATATTTGTACCTAATCTTTAGTATAAATACCCCTTTGTACTACCTAGATTAGCATCAATGACAATGCTCTCTTAAGCAATCTTACTCCATCCTTAATCACTTTGTAATTCTCTCAAAATTAGTCTTAATTTAGTTGTAATACAATTATCAATATTAATCAAATCTTAATCTTTCCTAATTTCTCTATTGTTCTTCCTTTATTTAGGGTAATTATAAGATTATTTGGGTTTATTTGGAGGATTGACAACCTTCCATCAATTATCAAGTACTTCTATTATTCTTTGCTTTATTATTTGGAATCATCTTCATAGGTATAATTCTCTCTTAACCTTGTTTAATTATTGTTAATCACTTTCATCATGTTTTGCTTTGCTAGTATGATTGACGACCTTGTTAGCATGTTAAACATGATAATGAGTGAGTAGTTTCCTTAGCTAGGGTTAATGGAAAATTAGGGGAAACCAACATGGGGATTGATTCATGCTTAATCTAATATGTTTTCATAATTAATTTGCTTGCTTGTTGTGATTTCAACTTATGCACATGTTATGTTGATGAAATGTGATCCTATGAATCCTTGCATTTTTTACCCATCACTTATCTTTTCAATGAGGCTTGTAAGCTTATACACCAACTCGAGCCTCATTAGACCATGCATATAGTTGAATAGGAAGGATTAAGTCGACTTGTAGGTGTTGTACAATCTAATCGATTCGGCTCCGGGACCCAAACCTTCTTAGGGATTGTAAGCTTATACAGCAACTCGATCCCATCACAACAATAAGTGCTTGCTATATAATTGAGAACATGTTTGTATGATCAACTCCCATGAATCCCCTATGAACCCAAGACACCCTAGTGCCTTTAATCAATTGTTTACACCCCTTTTAATCATCTTGCTTATTTTCATTACTTGACTTTTATCTTGTTGATTAGTTTAGTTAATCTCCTATCTCAACCCAAATTGTGACACCCTAAGACACGACCATTTGCAATTGAAAATCCTACATCAATACCCTTCCTATGGGATCCGACCTTTACTTGCCTCTTTGCTAAGAGTAGTTTGTAAAGTTATAAATATTGTTTTGGTTGGTAGCTTTTGACGACGGGTTTAAACCACACCAAAAATGGCGCTGTTGTCGGGGACGTTGTTAACTTGATTTGATTTTCGTTAATTATTTTTAGTTGTGTCTTTCTTTACCTTGGGGAAGTAAAACTCCTCAAGGTACTGAAGGAAATGTAGATTCATATACATACTAACATACTCATATATGTCTAAATAATTTGTCATAAAATTAAATACAGATTTTATGCATGCAAACATTAAAACAAATAGAGAAGAAATCATGTTCTTGTGGGTTAATATCCGTATACTACCCTTTAATTGCAGGACTATAACGTAAATTTATACATGCAATTTATAGTCATAAAACGATAAAAACAATATGGAAACGATAAGGAATTAGAATCAACCTCGGGTCCTTATAGTGCGGCGTAAAGAACAGAAATCAAATGAGATTCCCTCCTAATTGTTGCACCCAAGACCTTGTCCGAGATATGCCCTTGTGCTAGAACAGTGTTCTCCGATTGCCTTGCAATATAGGGAGAACTGATGTGTGTTTTGCTTGAGATGTGAGATCTCGGTTTCTACAGAGAAAAATGCTCTCTCGAAACCCTAGTTTTTTTTTTACAAATGTTTTGATTAGGTTAGAAGGGAGGAGAAACCCTCCCTTTTGTTCCCTCTCACTCGGCCGGCCATGGGCTACCTAGGGAAGTGGGCTTCCACTTCCTTTTAGTCTTGGCTCATGGTCTGGTTCGCAAAATCGCTAAAATGTATATGACGGGTTTATATTATAAACTGTTATCGGTTATCGGAAATTAAGGCATCGGCTAATAATACGAGTTAGTGAATTATTAATACGTGTCCGACAAAAAAAGTATTGTATAATTTATTTTAATATACATTTAATTAAATATAAATCACGTATATTTAATTTTACGAATTAACTGGTTAATTCGCCTTAGCCCATGATATTTAATCCGTATTAAATATAATATCTCAACATCACATATTTGACTAATTACTTAGTCAAATAACTCGGACTAACTGGTTAGTCAATTTTGGCATCTACATGACAAGTATTTTCATCTTGTCACATCTCTCGAACGTATCCTATAGGTGTGACTTTTAGGGACCAGTTGATCACCGCCATCAGTATGACAATAACGTCAAACTTATCTAGCAAGCCAACCGTTATTGATAAACGTGGATCAACCGATAATAATACCAAAAGTATGCCCTTTGATCCTTTTAGAGGTTTATAAGTCCTTGCACTAACTGTTAAGGACACCAACCCCAACAAGCTCCCACTTGTCCGTACAAGTGTATGTGCAATGACGTTATCCGCACTAACTGGAGGACACAAGCTCCAACAAACTCCCACTTGTCCGAACAAGTGTAGGTGCGATAACCGATTCTCATATTCATTTAAAATTTCTCCCACTCAATGTAAAACAATTTGCAGATCTGGATCCACAAAGGTCGTATTTTACAATCGATCTGTATCTAGAGTGGTTTCCCCGACTAGAGAGTAACTTAACTGATAAAACGAATCCGTATCCGAGCATGGCCATGCATTTCGATTCTGACTCCTCGAGTGGCCCCGAGAAATATCGAGTACCTGATAAAGGCTGAATATTTCCTTCAACTCGACTCCTTCCGATCTAAGCACAGCATGAAATGACCCAGAAAAAATCTACTTGGCCCCCTGTTACGGATGACCGTGAGAAAGAAACCAAAGTCACCCAAAATCTGCCGTAGTCTCAAGAGACAGTCGATAGTCTAAGAATCGACTCTTAGGATCACTATGGAAGTCCTATCCACGACCGGGCAACGAATGTTATAAAACATTTAGGACTCCACGTCGATGTCACAATTGTGTCCTACGAAATATCCGTATAAATCGCCTCTGTGATTGGTCAGTCAACCTGTTGACTTATGGCTCGTTGAACCCACCATCAACCAACGTCACAGAATAATTTCCGAGTTATCGGCTCATGTGGGCAATTAAGGACTAACAAGATATGATGTTTGTTCAGTTCACTTTGTGGTGTTCAAAATTGTCGTACAATTCCACATGAAAAAACAAAATATATATATATATATAAAATATCAAAACGATGATGTCGTATAGAGTACAAAGGAGAATGAATCTGATCCATAAAAGAGTACTACAACTCAGGAACACGTTTGATTCCCATGGAATTTACGTGCCCTTCATGCTTATCTTGTCGTAATGCTTTAGTGAGAGGATCTGCTATGTTATCATCTGTAGCAATCTTTTCTATCACTACTTCCTTTTGCTCCACGTAATCCCGGATTAGATGAGCTTTCCGTTGTACATGTCTAGACTTGTTGCTAGATTTTGGCTCCTTAGCTTGGAAGATGGCACCACTATTGTCGCAATAGATGGTGATCGGGTCATTCGAACTAGGCACTACAGAGAGCCCATGTAAGAATTGACGCATCCATATCGCTTCCTTTGTTGCTTGCTTCGACGCGGCATAGTACTCGGACTCGTCGTAGAATCTCTTTGTAACAGTTTGTTTCGAACTCTTCCAGTGATCGCAGCGCCATTAAGAGTAAAAACGAATCGACCGAGATTTCGAGTCATCACGATCCGTTTGGAAGCTAGCATCTCACAGAATCGGTTGCGCATAGCTTTTGTTCGCCTCCATAAGTCAAAGCCCAATCTTTAGTCCTCCGTAGGTACTTAAGAATGTTCTTGACAGCCAACCAATGTGGTTCACCTGGTTCTTTGTTGGAATCGACTTGTCATACTCAATGCATATGCCACGTCCGGACGTGTGCATATCATGGCATACATGATTGATCCTATAGTCGAAGCATAAGGAATCCGTGTCATGCGCTCTTTCTCTTCCGGTGTCTCTGGTGCCTGAGACTTGCTCAAATGCACCCCTGGAGCCATACGAAGGAACCCCTTCTTGGAGTTAGTCATACTGAATCTCTCTAGGACTTTGTCTATGTAAGACTCCTGACTGAGAGATAACATCCGTCGTGATCTATCTCGATAGATACGGATGCCTAGAATTCTCTGTGCCTCTCCCAGATCTTTCATCTGGAAATGGTTCTTTAACCATACTTTCACCGAAGTTAAGAGAGGTATGTCATTCCCAATCAGGAGTATGTCGTCAACATACAATATTAGGAAGACAATCTTGCTCCCACTCGACTTGATATATAGACATGGTTCCTCGACAGATCGAGTAAATCCATTTTCTTTTATCACTTGGTCGAAGCGATGATTCCAACTCCTTGATGCTTGCTTAAGTCCATAAATGGAACGCTTAAGCTTGCACACTTTCTTAGGATGTTCAGGATCGATGAAACCTTCGGGTTGTACCATGTACAACTCTTCCTCCAAAAAGCCGTTTAAGAAGGCGGTTTTCACATCCATTTGCCAAATTTCATAGTCATGAAAAGCGGCGATCGCTAAGATAATCCGAATGGAACGCAGCATAACTACGGGTGCAAAAATCTCATCGTAGTGCAAACCTGGCACTTGGGTGAAACCTTTAGCAACTAGTCGTGCTTTGTAGATATCTTGTTGACCTTCCACAGAATGCTTTATCTTGTAAAGCCATTTGCATTGAAGGGGACGAACCTTAGCGGGTAAGTCAACAAGATCCCACACGTTGTTCTCATACATGGAGTCCATCTCGGATTGCATGGCCTCAAGCCATAGCTTTGAGTCGAGAACTTGTCATGGCACCTTTATAGGTTGCGGGTTCACTACTCGTTAAGAGTAGAACGTCATCTATGTCATGTTCCTCGACCATACCGATGTATCTGTCCGGAGGAATAGAGACTCTACCCGACCTCCTAGGTTCCTCAGGAATGTTAACCGCAGCCGGGATTGAAGGAATAGGTTCCTCCAATAGTTGCTCGGTATTTGGTTCTGGAATCTCCGACAGGTCGAAGGTTCTATCACTCTTTGCATTCTCGAGAAATTCCTTCTCTAAGAATGTCGCACTAGCCGCGACAAAAACACGTTGTTCGGTTGGCGAATAGAAGTAATGACCACGTGTTCCTTTAGGATAACCTATAAAGTATGTCTTGACCGATCGCGGGCCGAGCTTATCTTCAGGTCTCCACTTGACATAAGCCTCGCAGCCCCAAACCCGTATAAAGGACAAGTTAGGGACCGTTCCCTTCCATAGTTCATATGGAGTCTTGTCAACACTTTAGACGGACTTCGGTTAAGTATTAGAGCAGCCGACATAAGAGCATAACCCCACAATGAATCAGGTAAAACCGTGTGACTCATCATGGATCGAACCATATCAAGTAGTGTTCGATTTCTCCGTTCGGACACACCATTCAACCGAGGTGTTCCGGTGGAGTTAAGCGTAGGGCAATCCCACAGTCCTTCGGTGTTGATCAAACTCGTGAGAAAGATACTCGCCACCACGATCCGAACGCAGTGTTTTTATCTTTCTACCCAACAGGTTCTGTACCCTATTTTGGTATTCCTTGAATTTCTCAAAGGATTCACTTTTGTGCTTCATTAAGTAGACATAGCCATATCTACTCAAATCGTCCGTGAAAGTGATGAAATACCTATAGCCTTCTCGTGCGGTGATTGACATAGGACCACATACATCCGTGTGTATGAGCCCTAATAGGTCAGCAGCGCGCATTCCAACACCTTTGAAGGAAATCCGAGTCATCTTACCGATGAGACATGATTCACACGTGCCAAATGATTGAAAATCAAAGGCCGAGATAGCTCCATGTTTGATGAGCTGTTTTACGCGTTTCTCATTAATGTGTCCCATACGGCAGTGCCATAGATACGTTTGATCTTTGTCACCAACCTTTAACTTTTTATTCATTACGTGTAATATTTCCGTGGTCTGATCTAAAACATAAATTCCATTCATGGAGAGACCGCCTTGCCATAAATCATATTGTGTAATGAGAAAATGCAAGAATTATTCTCTATTACAAATGAAAAACCAAGTTTATCAAGCTAAGAAACAGAAATAATGTTTTTAGAAAGACTGGGTACATAATAGCAATCATATAATGA
This sequence comes from Silene latifolia, assembly GCF_048544455.1. NCBI lineage: Eukaryota > Viridiplantae > Streptophyta > Magnoliopsida > Caryophyllales > Caryophyllaceae > Silene > Silene latifolia. The sequence goes on from NC_133534.1 coordinate 123,693,718, forward strand.
TAACTCAAATCCGCTAGGAAGCTGGATCACATATGTCCCCTTGGAGATGGCAGCTACTCTTGCTCCATTCCCAACACGCAGGTCCACCTCACCCTTTACGAGGGGTTCGATGTTTCGGAGCCCCTGCACATGATTACACAGATGAGAACCACAACCAGTATCAAGTACCCAAGTTCCGTAACTTGCGTGGTTAATCTCAATCATATGAATAAAAGTAGAAGAGAGAGAAGACATACCAACAGGTTTAACACGACCTGCCTTTAAGTCCTCATGATAAACAGGACATGTGCGTCTCCAATGCCCAGTCTTGTGGCAATGATGGCATTCCATGTTTTCACTCTTGCTCTTTGTCATGCCCGATGAGTTGCTCGCCTCACCAGGACCACTCTTCCCCGAACCCGACTTCTTGAACTTCGCCTTACCTCTCGTTAGGTTTGCCGGAGCTTTGCCCTTACCTTTCCCTTTGTTTGACACAACGAGAACATCCTGTTTGAGCTCCCCCGCACTTCATGTCCTTCTCGTGTCTGTACGAGGAGGGAGTGCGATTCATGGGGAGTTTTCTTCAAATCATTCATATAGTAATTCGCTCTAAATTGCGAAAAACCATCGTGGAGTGAGTGAAGCATGCGGTCGATAACAATGTTCTCGCTGATGTTACAATTAAAGGTCTCCAGCTTCTCGACATTCTCAATTATCCGAGAATGTGTGGGCTAACCGGTTGGCCCTTTCGGAGTCTCGCATCAAAGAAGCGAGTGGTATGCTCATAGGTCACGATTCTCGGTGCTTTCGAGAATTCCTTAGTGAGCGTGGTGAAAATCTTGTTTGCACCTTGGGCTATGAAGCGTTTCTGCAAATTGGGTTCCATTGCAAAAATAAGTACGTTCTTTACCGCACCAGCTTCTAAAGCGAAATCATTATACTTGTTGATTTCGTTAATTCCAGCCGTGGGACCTGGGTTTAACGGCATGGGCTCAGCAGATATCCGAGCTTTCGTCGTCGCCAGCGGCAAGCATTCCGTAATCGCCTCCCGATCCGCGAAGTTGGATCCGTCATTCTTGATCGAGTGGATCGATTCATCGACTCATGAAGATCCTAAGCCAGGACTCACGGTCCAATGTGGCACTTGGCATTGGGTTATCACTTGAACCAGCCATTTGATGTTTAGCAGTTTAAAACGTGATCTACACTGAAAAAGAAAGAAAAACAAAACGAAATAAGCAACTCATCGAGGTGATTTAAGTCTATTTTAAAATTCATTTTAAACATGTAGACTCTCGCACTTGCATAATTGATCTCCCTCAAGAAAGATACAAGTGATCCCAAGACTCAATTTCAGTAAATTGATAAGCCAACTGTTTAGCTAATTCTTCCGGAAGAACTCTTGGTCGATAGATTTCTGTAAATCCTATCTTATAGTCCACCATGATCACAGGATCGTACGAGTGACCATAGTGTTGAGATAAAATAGGTCAATCGGTTCCAACTTACCCGACGTAGAAGGGGTCATAGTATGCCTACCGACGAAGAAGGGACTCATTGAAGTTTGACCTATAAAGACCGTTCTCAATTTTGGTTTATACGAGGAAGATCCCATCAATCAAAATTATAATTCATTTTAAGTGAACGAATAACTAGCGTCTGTCGTGAATGAATTTATTTGGATGATGGCTTAAAACGTGTGACAAGAGAATGTCAATGAAAACTAACTCGTGACCTCTATATGTGTCAGTTTTCATGCAATAATTAGGTGGTTTGGTTTTTAGGCGGAATATGATGCAAATTATCGCTGCGAAAAATAAATGAAGGAATGCAAAAACGTAAATAAAATTTTCCTAGTGTGGCCTATCCTAGTATAAGAACATAATACAACTTTGGAATCCACCGTTGGACCCGAAAAGCTTGTCTTGATGTTCCATCTTGATCCAAGTAGCGGGAGTGAGCATCCGGTCTCCATCTTTGGTCTTCTCAAAAATTACAATTAAAATCACAAAATATAAACCTATTTACATTCTAATTAAAACTGTAATTACAAGTGAAAAATCCAAAACGGAGATACAAGATCTCAAAATACAACCAAGACCGTGTTCCATCATTACGGTAACACGTTCTACTAAGGCCACACTAAGTTACAACCGCTTGTAATAATTAAATACGTAATTAAAAGGCATTCACGGCATTCATAAATTAACGATAAATAAAAATGCATCAACTAAAAACAAATTCATTCGTGACATAATTCCGTAATTATGTTAAATTTATCCAAACCACCTTTTAATGATTAAAATTCGTGTGATAAAACCGCTTCTATCATTTAATTTTAATCTATTATAATCCGTTACTTTAAATATAATTTAAAATAACTTAATGGTACGTGTGTGAACCGTTTCACAATCATAGCGAGTGTACTATATCCGGATAAAGTACATATTGAAGCCAAAAGAAAATTTAAATCAAAAGAAACAAATTTTCAAAGTCTGTTAAAGATTTAAATCCTCGATCCAGGGACACGAGTGCTCGATCGAGGGACAGAGGGCTCGATCGATCGAATCGCAAGTCGATCGAGAGGTATACTAATCAGAGGTGCTCGATCGACTAAACGGAGGTCGATCGAGTACCTATATCAGCAAAACTACTCGATCGAGTACGAGGACAACTCGATCGAGCAGAGGGGTTTTGAAAGGGGTCGATCGAGTACAAAGAAGGACTCGATCGAGCAAAAAAAATTTTGAACAGGTCGATCGAGTACAAAGCAGGGACTCGATCGAGCAAAAATTATCTGAAAGGCCACTCGATCGATTAAAAACATGGTCGATCGAGTGCAAAATTTCTGGAAAATCCAAAACCCTCGTGAAACAATTTGTTAAAAACAAAACAAATGCAATTTAGATCAAAATCGATTAAAATCAATTCTATAAATTGCAAAACATGAGCATATTGCTATAATGATCGGGTAAAATAACAATATGCAATAGACAAAACTTGTGAACCGTGTATAGACATGACACGGTTTCAAAAACGCAACAACCAAATAAAAAAATTTCGTGAGAAAAATTGGTTGATGCCGCACGGTTTTGAGACAAAAACAACCGTTTCAAAATCGTTTTATGAAAAACACATAGAAAAATTTACGTGGCCTCGCTCTGATACCACTTGTGGGTTAATATCCGTATACTACCCTTTAATTGCAGGACTATAACGTAAATTTATACATGCAATTTATAGTCATAAAACGATAAAAACAATATGGAAACGATAAGGAATTAGAATCAACCTCGGGTCCTTATAGTGCGGCGTAAAGAAGTAAATCAAATGAGATTCCCTCCTAATTGTTGCACCCAAGACCTTGTCCGAGATATGCCCTTGTGCTAGAACAGTGTTCTCCGATTGCCTTGCAATATAGGGAGAACGATGTGTGTTTTGCTTGAGATGTGAGATCTCGTTTTCTGAGAGAAAAATGCTCTCTCGAAACCCTAGTTTTTTTTTTTTACAAATGTTTTGATTAGGTTAGAAGGGAGGAGAAACCCTCCCTTTTGTTCCCTCTCACTCGGCCGGCCATGGGCTACCTAGGGAAGTGGGCTTCCACTTCCTTTTAGTCTTGGCTCATGGTCTGGTTCGCAAAATCGCTAAAATGTATATGACGGGTTTATATTATAAACTGTTATCGGTTATCGGAAATTAAGGCATCAGCTAATAATACGAGTTAGCTGAATTATTAATACGTGTCCGACAAAACAGTATTGTATAATTTATTTTAATATACATTTAATTAAATATAAATCACGTATATTTAATTTTACGAATTAACTGGTTAATTCGCCTTAGCCCATGATATTTAATCCGTATTAAATATAATATCTCAACATCACATATTTGACTAATTACTTAGTCAAATAACTCGGACTAACTGGTTAGTCAATTTTGGCATCTACATGACAGTATTTTCATACTGTCACATCTCTCGAACGTATCCTATAGGTGTGACTTTTAGGGACCAGTTGATCACCGCCATCTGTATGACAATAACGTCAAACTTATCTAGCAAGCCAACCGTTATTGATAAACGTGGATCAACTGATAATAATACCAAAGTATGCCCTTTGATCCTTTTAGAGGTTTATAAGTCCTTGCACTAACTGTTAAGGACACCAACCCCAACAGTTCTTACATTGTTGATTTCAGTTATATTGGGCACAAAAGAAATCTGCTTTTCTTTTGTTCTTGAGCTTTCCTTTAATGGAAGAACAAGATCCAAGTGTAGGATCTCTCCTTAGGAATAATACCCAAAGCTAACTCTTAATCTAATTAATATTATTTGAGCTAGTATAATATTAATCTAGTGAAAAATTGAACCAAAAATTATTTGGTTTTTGCTCCTAAAACCGGGTAGGAGAAGAGGTGAGGAAGAATAAATTTTTATCTCTCTAAAAATTATATGGTAGAAGTGAATGAATTTAAATTATTACACACAAAAATATATTGTGAATGATAATAAAAATAAGCAAAAGAACTCCTTGTTCTTTCCAAGGGAGAACCGGGTAGGGTGGAGGGAAATGGCCTATGCATGGCCTTTGTGCTCTTACACAAAAGGCACTAGGTATGCATGCCTATATTAGAGTAATTATCATTATGCTTACCACTAACTTAAACAAACACAATATTTGTTCAAACAACCTCCCAATTTCGGCACATATGATAATATGGGATCCATATTATTTTTGTCAAATGTCAATATGTCACATGTCATATGTGACATAAATTTGTTATGTAATTTTTAACATATTAAAAATCAACGTATTAGTAAAATACGTCACATACAAAATCGACTTAGTAATTTCATAATTACTCGTACCAAAATATTTTACCGTTTATAAATCGCATTTATAATAATTCATTCAAATTCAACTGTTTCTTTAAACAATAATTTCATCCGAGTAATGATACAATTCGATTACTCAGACCGTATCTCATTTAATCACATTTCAATTTGATACGTAAATTTTACTTCCAAAATCGTCCGTCAATTTTTTTTCGGGTAATTTAATTAACTCGTAACATTATACGATTAATTAAATGATCAATTAAGAGTATTGCCCTATAGGTATGACCTAGGGGTCAATCGATCACCACCGTCACACGACAAGTAATGTCAAACTCTAGTCACCAATCATTACCGATATATGTTGACCGGTTGATGAGTATAAATACTTCCCAATTGTATTCTTTAAAATGAGATTTAATAATGATATTTAAATCATGTAATCGCACTATTGTTGAGGACACATTTCCCAACAATCTCCCACTTGTCCTCGACAAGTGTGCGTCACCAATTCTCTTGTCCTATTACTATCTCCCACTAAATGCAAGGTGTCTTTCAGGTCGTACTTGCAAGTGATCATATCGAGAGTGGTTTCCTCGATCTGGAGAATAACTGTTTTGACCGGATTTATCCACTCTGGATACCTTCCGAGCGTGGCCACGCATTTCCAGTTCATTACTCCTCGAGTGGCCCTGAGATATTGTTATAACCCTGACTAGGGGTGGACAATTCCTATCGCACTCATTCCCTTCGACTAGCCACAGCCATCATAACCCAAAATATGCCCATTTGACCCCATTTACGAAGGTCGTAGTAACACAAATCAAAGTTAATCGAAACTGTGCCATCTTAGGCGAATAGTCTTTAGTCAAAAGAATCGACTCATTTGAATACTATAGTAGCTCTCGCCACGACCAGGCTATATAAATTTGCCATAACTCTATAAGCGGTCATTAGGCCCGACAAAATGTTCCTAACGATCGCCTATGTGATCGACTAGTCATCTCACATGACTCTATGGCACTTGAACTTGCCATCAATCGCCTCACACTCTAGTCACTTCGAGACGTCACCTCATACAAGTGACTATGGGCAAATACTATGTTAATCCGAGTTCACTTTAACAGGGTTCAATTGTCACTACAACCCGTTTGGATGTAACAATGTATAAATTTAAAGATAAAAGACAAATGTGATTATGAACATGAACAAAAACAACACTTTTATTTCATTTCAAAATCTAACAAAAATTTGGTACACGTTTTAGTCCCATGGACGTAACATGTCCATCATGCTTAGCCTGCGATAAAGGCTTGGTGAGCGGATCGGCTATGTTGTCATCCGTCCCAACCTTACAAATCGCAATTTCCTTCCTTTCAATAAAATCTCTTATTACATGAAATTTTCTAAGTACATGTCTAGATCTATTACTAGACTTTGGCTCTTTAGCTTGGAAGATCGTCCCACTATTATCACAATAGAGAGTGATGGGATCATTGGCGGTAGGTACTACTTTTAGACCTTCCGTGAATTGCCTAATCCACACAGCTTCCTTGGCAGCTTCTGATGCTGCTATGTACTCAGCCTCCGTTGTAGAATCCGCGGTTACAACTTCCTTGAAGCTTCTCCAGCTAATGACACCACCATTGAGCATGAAAACAAAACCAGCTTGTGATTTCATGTCATCTCTATCTGTTTGAAAACTTGAGTCCGTGTATCCATTAACACGCAACTCAGTATCTCCTCCAAACACTAGGATAGAGTCCTTAGTTCTTCTCAAGTACTTAAGGATGTTCTTGACAGCAATCCAGTGACTCTCACCTGGATTTCCTTGATATCTACTCGCCATGCTCAAGGCATACGAGACATTAGGGCGTGTGCATATCATGGCATAGATGATTGATCCGACAGCGGAAGCGTAAGGGATCTCACTCATGCGTTCAACATCATGGGGTTTAGAGGGAGATTGAGTCTTGCTCAATATCGTCCCGGTTACCATAGGTACCAAACCCCTTTTGGATTTGTCCATGCTGAAGCGTCGAAGAATCTTATCAACATAAGACTCTTGACTTAGTGCCAATATCCTCTTGGATCTATCTCTATAGATCCGGATACCTAATATGCGTTGTGCTTCTCCTAAATCCTTCATTTGGAAGTGGTTACCTAACTGTAGGTTATTATCCGTATAATACCCTTTAATTGTAGGATTATAACGCAAAATTTATATGTAGATTATAGTCATGAAACGAAATAAACAATGAAAACGATAAAAATTATAGAAATAACCTTCGGTCCTAGTGCAATAAGGCAATGAGAGATTAAAGCAAATCTCCTCCTAAACGATGCACCCAAGATGTCCGAGTAATGCCCTTGTGCTAGAGATAATCCCCTAATTGCCTTGCAATATCGAGGGGATTGTTTTTGTGAATTTGTGTTGGATGAGAGATCCGGAATTTAGGAGGCACAATTCCCAAAAACCTAATTATTTTTGTCAAATGAAAATTAGGTTAGCCAAAAGGAGAAGCTCTCCTTTTGTCCTTGGATAGCTCGGCCAAACCGAGTGAGAGGAGCCCAAATGGGCTTTTCATTTTCTCTTCACTTAAACTCGCGGTCCGGTCCATAACTCGCTAAATGTATACGACGCGGTTTCATTATAAACTATTATCGGTTATCGGAAATTAAGGCATCAACTAATAATTCGGGTTAGTTGAATTTTTAATACATGTCCGACAAAACAGTATTGTATAATGATATTCAATATACATTTAATTAAATATAAAACGTTTATATTCAATTTTACGAATTAACTGGTTAATTCGCCTTTAGCCCATGATATTTAATCCGTATTAAATATAAAATCTCAACATCACATTTCGACTAATTTATTAGTCAAATAACTCGACTAATCGGTTAGTCAAATTTGGCATCTACATGATGTATTTTCATACCGTCACATCACTCAAGAGGTATCCTATAGGTGTGACTTTTAGGGACCAGTTGATCACCGCCATCTGTATGACAATAACGTCAAACTTATCTAGCAAGCCAACCGTTATTGATAAACGTGGATCAACTGATTATGATACAAAGTATACCCTTTGATCCTTTTAGAGGTTTATAAGTCCTTGCACTAACTGTTAAGGACACTAACCCCAACAAGCTCCCACTTGTCCGTACAAGTGTATGTGCAATGACGTTATCCGCACTAACTGGAGGACACAAGCTCCAACAAACTCCCACTTGTCCGTACAAGTGTATGTGCGATAACCGATTCTCATATTCATTTAAAATTTCTCCCACTCAATGTAAAACAATTTGCAGATCTGGATCCACAAAGGTCGTATTTTACAATCGATCTGTATCTAGAGTGGTTTCCCCGACTAGAGAGTAACTTAACTGATAAAAGCGAATCCGTATCCGAGCATGGCCATGCATTTCGATTCTGACTCCTCGAGTGGCCCCGAGAAATATCGAGTACCGATAAAGGCTGAATATTTCCTTCAACTCGAACTCCTTCCGATCTAAGCACAAAGCATGAAATGACCGAAACAATCTACTTGGCCCCCTGTTACAGATGACCGTGAGAAAGAAACCAAAGTCACCCAAAATCTGCCTTAGTCTCAAGAGACAGTCGATAGTCAAAGAATCGACTCTTAGGATCACCATGGAAGTCTTATCCACGACCGGGCAACGAATGTTATAAAACATTTAGGACTCCACGTCGATGTCACAATTGTGTCCTACGAAATATCCGTATAAATCGCCTCTGTGATTGGTCAGTCAACCTGTTGACTTATGGCTAGTTGAACCCACCATCAACCAACGTCACAAAATAATTGCCAGAGTTATCAGCTCATGTGGGCAATTAAGGACTAAAAATATAATGTTCTTGCAGTTCACTTTGTGGTGTTCAAAATTTGTCGTACAAATCCACATGAAAAACAAAATATATAAAATATCAAAACGATGATGTTGTATAGAGTACAAAAGCGAATGAATCTAATCCATAAAAGAGTACTACAACTTAGGAACACGTTTAATTCCCAAGGAATTAACGTGCCCTTCATGCTTATCTTGTCGTAATGCTTTAGTGAGAGGATCTGCTATGTTGTCATCTGTAGCAATCTTTTCTATCACTACTGTCTTTTGCTCCACGTAATCCCGGATTAGATGAGCTTTCCGTTGTACATGTCTAGACTTGTTGCTAGACTTTGGCTCCTTAGCTTGGAAGATGGCACCACTATTGTCGCAATAGATGGTGATCGGGTCATTCGAACTAGGCACTACAGAGAGCCCATGTAAGAATTGACGCATCCATATCGCTTCCTTTGTTGCTTCAGACGCGGCATAGTACTCGGACTCAGTCGTAGAATCTGCTGTAACAGTTTGTTTCGAACTCTTCCGGTGATCGCAGCGCCATTAAGAGTAAAAACGAATCCCGACCGAGATTTCGAGTCATCACGATCCGTTTGGAAGCTAGCATCTCACAGAATCGGTTGCGCATAGCTTTTGTTCGCCTCCATAAGTCAAAGCCCAATCTTTAGTCCTCCGTAGGTACTTAAGAATGTTCTTGACAGCCAACCAATGTGATTCACCTGGATCTTTGTTGGAATCGACTTGTCATAATCAATGCATATGCCACGTCGGGACGTGTGCATATCATGGCATACATGATAGATCCTATTGCCGAGGCATAAGGTATCCGTGCCATGCGCTCTTTCTCTTCCGGTGTCTCTGGTGCCTGAGACTTGCTCAAATGCACCCCTGGGGACATGGGAAGGAACCCCTTCTTGGAGTTAGTCATACTGAATCTCTCTAGGACTTTGTCTATGTAAGACTCGATCGAGAGATAACATCCGTCGTGATCTATCTCGATAGATACGGATGCCTAGAATTCTCTGTGCCTCTCCCAGATCTTTCATCCGGAAATGGTTTTTCAACCATACTTTCACCGAAGTTAAGAGAGGTATGTCATTCCCAATCAGGAGTATGTCGTCAACATACAATATTAGGAAGACAATCTTGCTCCCACTTGACTTGATATATAAACATGGTTCCTCGACCGATCGAGTGAATCCATTTTCTTTTATCACTTGGTCGAAGCGATGATTCCAACTCCTTGATGCTTGCTTAAGTCCATAAATGGAACGCTTAAGCTTGCACACTTTCTTAGGATGTCTTTGGATCGATAAAACCTTCGGGTTGTACCATGTACAACTCTTCTTCCAAAAAGCCGTTTAAGAAGGCGGTTTTCACGTCCATTTGCCAAATTTCATAGTCATGAAAAGCGGCAATCGCTAAGATAATCCGAATGGAACGCAACATGACTACGGGTGCAAAAATCTCATCGTAGTGCAAACCTGGCACTTGGGTGAAACCTTTAGCAACTAGTCGTGCTTTGTAGATATCTTGTTGACCTTCCACAGAATGCTTTATCTTGTAAAGCCATTTGCATTGAAGGGGACGAACCTTAGCAGGTAAGTCAACAAGATCCCACACGTTGTTCTCATACATGGAGTCCATCTCGGATTGCATGGCCTCAAGCCATAGCTTTGAGTCGAAACTAGTCATGGCACCTTTATAGGTTGCGGGTTCACTACTCGTTAAGAGTAGAACGTCATCTATGTCATGTTCCTCGACCATACCAATGTATCTGTCGGGAGGAATAGAGACTCTTCCCGACCTCCTAGGTTCCTCGGGAATGTTAACGCAGCGGGATTGAAGGAATAGGTTCCTCCAATAGTTGCTCGGTATTTGGTTCGGAATCTCCGATGGTCGAAGGTTCTATCACTCTTTGCATTCTCGAGAAATTCCTTCTCTAAGAATGTCGCACTAGCCGCAACAAAAACACGTTGTTCGGTTGGCGAATAGAAGTAATGACCACGTGATCCTTTAGGATAACCTATAAAGTATGTCTTGACCGATCGCGGGCCGAGCTTATCTTCAGGTCTCCACTTGACATAAGCCTCGCAGCCCCAAACCCGTATAAAGGACAAGTTAGGGACCGTTCCCTTCCATAGTTCATATGGAGTCTTGTCAACAGCTTTAGACGGACTTCGGTTAAGTATTAGAGCGGCTGACAAAAGAGCATAACCCCATAATGAATCAGGTAAAACCGTGTGACTCATCATGGATCGAACCATATCAAGTAGTGTTCGATTTCTCCGTTCGGACACACCATTGGTGAGGTGTTCCAGGTGGAGTTAGCGTAGGGCGATCCACAGTCTTTAAGGTGTTGATCAAACTCGTGAGAAAGATACTCGCCACCACGATCTGAACGTAGTGTTTTTATCTTCCTACCAAGTAGGTTCTGTACCCTATTTTGGTATTCTTTGAATTTCTCAAAGGATTCACTTTTGTGTTTCATTAAGTAGACATAGCCATATCTACTTAAATCATCCGTGAAAGTGATGAAATACCTATAGCCTTCTCGTGCGGTGATTGACATAGGTCCACATACAACCGTGTGTATGAGCCCTAATAGGTCAGCAGCGCGCATTCCAACACCTTTGAAGGAAATACGAGTCATCTTACCGATGAGACATGATTCACACGTGCCAAATGATTGAAAATCAAAAGCCGAGATAGCTCCATGTTTGATGAGCTGTTTTACGCGTTTCTCATTAATGTGTCCCATACGGCAGTGCCATAGATACGTTTGATCTTTGTCACCAACCTTTAACTTTTTATTCATTACGTGTAATATTTCCGTGGTCTGATCTAAAACATAAATTCCGTTCATGGAGACTGCCTTGCCATAAATCATATCGTGTAAAGAGAAAATGCAAGCATTATTTTCTATTACAAATGAAAAACCAAGTTTGTCAAGTGCAGAAACTGAAATAATGTTTTTTGAAAGACTAGGAACATAATAGCAATCATATAATGATAACTCAAATCCGCTAGGAAGCTGGATCACATATGTCCCCTTTGAGATGGCAGCCACTCTTGCTCCATTCCCAACACGCAGGTCCACCTCACCCTTTACGAGGGGTTCGATGTTTCGGAGCCCCTGCACATGATTACACAGATGAGAACCACAACCAGTATCTAGTACCCAAGTTCCGTAACTTGCATGGTTAATCTCAATCATATGAATAAAAGTAGAAGAAGAAGACATACCAACAGGTTTAACACGACCTGCTTTTAAGTCCTCATGATAAACAGGACATGTGCGTCTCCAATGCCCAGTCATGTGGCAGTGATGGCATTCCATGTTATCTTTCTTGCTCTTTGTCGCGCCTGATGAGTTGCTCGCCTCACCAGGACCACTCTTACCTGAACCCGACTTCTTGAACTTCGCCTTACCTACTGTTAGGTTTGCCGGAGCTTTGCCCTTACCTTTCCCTTTGTTTGACACAACGAGAACATCCTGTTTCGAGCTCCCACTGAACTTCATGTCCTTCTCGGTCTGTACGAGAAGGGAGTGCAGTTCATGCGGAGTTTTCTTCAAATCATTCATATAGTAATTCGCTCTGAATTGCGAATAACCATCGTGGAGTGAGTGAAGAATACGGTCGATAACAATATTCTCGCCGATGTTACGATTAAAGGTCTCCGGTTTCTCGACATTCTCAATCATCGAGAATGTGTGGGCTAACCGGTTGGCCCTTCGGAGTCTCTCGCATCAAAGAAGCGAGTGGTATGCTCATAGGTCACGATTCTCGGTGCTTTCGAGAATTCCTTGGTGAGCGTGGTGAAAATCTTGTTTGCACCTTGGGCTATGAAGCGTTTCTGCAAATTGGGTTCCATTGCAAAAATGAGTACGTTTTTAATCGCACCCGCTTCCAAGGCGAAATCGTTATACTTGTCGATCTCGTTTACTCCAGCCGTGGGGCCTGGATGTGACGGCATGGGCTCAAGCAGAAATCTGAGCTTCCGTCGGCCCAGGCGGCAAAGCATTCCGTAATGCCGCCTCCCGTCCGCGAAGTTTGATCCATCATTCTTGATCGAGTTGACTCGATTCATCCGACTCATAAAGATCCGAAGCCGGGACTCACGGTCCAATGTGGCACTTGGCATTGGGTCGTTCAAGTGACCAGACCATTTGTTATATGCGGTTTAAAGAACGTGATCTACACCGAAAAAGAAAGAAAAACAAAACGAAATAAGCAACTCATCGAGGTGATTTAAGTCTATTTAAAATTCATTTTAACATGTAGACTCAATGCACTTGCATAATTGATCTCCCTCAAGAATGATACAAGTGATCCCAAGACTCAATTTCTGTAAATTGATAAGCCAACTGTTTAGCTAATTCTTCCGGAAGAACTCTTGGTCGATAGATTTCCGTAAATCCTATCTATAGTCCACCATAGTCACAGGATCGTACGAGTGACCATAGTGTTGAGATAAAATAGGTCAATCAGTTCCAACTTACCCGACGTAGAAGGGGTCATAGTATGCCTACCGACGAAGAAGGGACTCATTGGAGTTTGACCTATAAAGACCGTTCTCAATTTTTGTTTATTCGAGGAAGATCCCATCATCTTAATTATAATTCATTTTAAGTGAACGAATAACTAGCGTCTGCGTGAATGAATCAATTTAGGTGATGGCTTCAAATCGTGTGACATGAGAATGTCAATGAAAACTAACTCGTGACCTCTATATGTGTCAGTTTTCATGCAATAATTAGGTGGTTTGGTTTTTAGGCGGAATATGATGCATACTATCGTTACAATAAAATAAATAAAATGAATGCGAGACGTAAATAAAAATTCCTAGTGTGGCCTATCCTAGTAAAAAGAACAAAATACAACTTTGGAATCCACCGTTGGACCCGAAAGCTTGTCTTGGTGTTCCATCTTTTTCCATGTAGCGGGAGTGAGCTCCGGTCTCCATCTTTAGTCTTCTCAAAAATTACAATTTAAAATTTACAAATATAAACCTATTTACATTCTAAATAAAAACTGTAATTAAAAGAAATAAAATGGAGATACGAGATCTCAAAATACAACCAAGACCGTGTTCCATCATTACGGTAACACGTTCTACTAAGGCCACACTAAGTTACAACCGTTTGCAAAATAATTAAATACGTAATTAAAAGGCATTCAAAACATTCAAAATATAAACAAGAACGATAAAAAAAAAAATGCATCAACTAAAAAAAAATTATTCGTGACATAATTCCGTAATTATGTTTAATTTTTATCCAAACCACCAAAGATAATTAAAATTACATGACAAAACCGCTTCAGTCAAGTTAATTTTAATCCGAGATAATCCGTTACAATAAATCATGTTAATGTAACTTTATTTTACGTGGGTGAACCGTTTCACTAATCAAGCGAGAGCATAAAAAACGTTTTATGCATAAAAAAAAAGGGCCGATAAAAAAACAGAAAATTTTTTTTTTTTTTTTTTTTCTTCTGTACTGTTGACGTGAACAGTACCAGGGCCAAAAAAAAAAATTTTTTTTTTTTATATATAAGCAGAAATGCCGAGAGCCTTTAAGGCCAAAAACAAATTTTTTACACGGCTCAAATCGTGAGCAACTAAAGATCAAAACAAAACGGTTTGATTAAAACACAATTGCAATTTACTCTAATCCGGATTAAAATAAAAATACAATTGACATGTTCTTTACATTTTGTTGTAATTATCGATTAAAACAACAAATCGCTAAGAACAACACGAAAACAAGAGATCGAACGATCTAACAAAATGTGTGGCACGCAAATCAATGCAAAAACGAAAAAAAACAGGCCGTGATACATGAGGCACGGTTTTCAGAAATTTTCGAGACAAAAATTTGTGCCACACGAAATTTTATGCAATCATTTTGATGCATCTTAAACATATTGAAATGAATATCGATTTCAAAACAATATGCAATCAAAATTAAAACAAAACAATCATCACCGTGTAAACTAGACACGGATCCCAACACAAAAAAAAAACGCAGCAACATAAAAATTGCCGAGACAAAAAAAATTTGTGCCGTGGGAAAAAAAAATTTCAGCCGCACCAAATTTTAGACAAAATCCATCGATTTCAAAAATCGTTTAATGAAAATCACATAGAAAAATTTGCGTGGCCTCGCTCTGATACCACTTGTAGGTTATTATCCGTATAATACCCTTTAATTGTAGGATTATAACGCAAAATTTATATGTAGATTATAGTCATGAAACGAAATAAACAATGAAAACGATAAAAATTATAGAAATAACCTTCGGTCCTAGTGCAATAAGGCAATGAGAGATTAAAGCAAATCTCCTCCTAAACGATGCACCCAAGATGTCCGAGTAATGCCCTTGTGCTAGAGATAATCCCCTAATTGCCTTGCAATATCGAGGGGATTGTTTTTGTGAATTTGTGTTGGATGAGAGATCCGGAATTTAGGAGGCACAATTCCCAAAAACCTAATTATTTTTGTCAAATGAAAATTAGGTTAGCCAAAAGGAGAAGCTCTCCTTTTGTCCTTGGATAGCTCGGCCAAACCGAGTGAGAGGAGCCCAAATGGGCTTTTCATTTTCTCTTCACTTAAACTCGCGGTCCGGTCCATAACTCGCTAAATGTATACGACGCGGTTTCATTATAAACTATTATCGGTTATCGGAAATTAAGGCATCAACTAATAATTCGGGTTAGTTGAATTTTTAATACATGTCCGACAAAACAGTATTGTATAATGATATTCAATATACATTTAATTAAATATAAAACGTTTATATTCAATTTTACGAATTAACTGGTTAATTCGCCTTTAGCCCATGATATTTAATCCGTATTAAATATAAAATCTCAACATCACATTTCGACTAATTTATTAGTCAAATAACTCAGACTAACTGGTTAGTCAAATTTGGCATCTACATGACTGTATTTTCATACCGTCACATCACTCAAGACGTATCCTATAGGTGTGACTTTTAGGGACCAGTTGATCACCGCCATCTGTATGACAATAACGTCAAACTTATCTAGCAAGCCAACCGTTATTGATAAACGTGGATCAACTGATTATGATACAAAGTATACCCTTTGATCCTTTTAGAGGTTTATAAGTCCTTGCACTAACTGTTAAGGACACTAACCCCAACACTAACCACTTCTTAACAGAAGACAACATTGGAATATCATTTCCAATGAGTAGTATGTCATCGACATACAAGATTAGGAACACAACTTTGCTCCCACTAAATTTCATGTATAAACATGGTTCCTCAACATTTCGAGTGAAACCATTTTCCTTTATTACATCATTGAATCGATGATTCCAACTTCTTGATGCTTGCTTAAGACCATAAATGGATCTCTTAAGCTTGCACACTTTGTTAGGATTTTCAGAATCAACAAAACCGTCGGGTTGTATCATGTACACCTCCTCTTCTAAATGCCCATTTAGAAAAGCGGTTTTGACATCCATTTGCCATATTTCATAATCATGAAATGCGGCGATCGCTAACAAAATCCGTATGGATCTTAGCATGGCTACGGGGGCGAAGGTCTCATCATAATGGAGACCTTGGACTTGGGTAAATCCCTTTGCCACTTGCCTAGCTTTGTAGACATCGTCATGTCCTTCTATGCCATTCTTGATTTTGAATATCCATTTGCATTGGAGGGGTCTTGCCCCTTTAGGCAAATCTACCAAGTCCTAAACTTGGTTTTCAAGCATAGAATCCATTTCGGACTTCATGGCTTCAAGCCATAAGGTGGAATTAGGACTAGAGATTGCGGCCTTGTAGGTGGCGGGCTCGTCACTTTCCATAAGCAACACATCGAGTGTTCCATCTTCCTCGATAAGTCCCATATATCGATCGGGATGGCGAATAACTCGGCCCGTCCTTCTTAGTGGAGGAGGTACAACCGCGTTAGACGACGAAGGAACATCTTCTTGCGTCTCTATTTCGGTTTGTGGCTCTTGAACTTCATCAAGTTCAAAATTTCTCCCACTATGTCTCTTAGAAATAAATTCCTTTTCTAAGAAGACAGCCTCGCAAGACACAAACACTTTATGATCTTGAGGTTTGTAGAAGTAATATCCTCGAGAGGTCGAGGGGTAACCTACAAAGGTGCATTTTTCGGATCTTGGGGCAAGCTTGTTGTCGTTCTTAGTTTTGACGTAAGCATCACATCCCCAAATCTTCATATAGGATATATTTGGGATCTTACCCGTCCACATCTCACATGGAGTCTTTTCGGTGGACTTTGTGGGACTATTGTTCAAAGATCGAATTGCGGTTTGTATCGCAAATCCCCAAAACGAGTTCGGTAACTCGGTTTGACTCATCATGGATCGAACCATATCAAGTAAGGTTCAATTTCTCCTTTCGGCAACACCATTAAGTTGAGGTGTTCCGGGTGGAGAAAGTTGTGATATAATACCACGACTTTTCAAGTGTGAATCAAATTCAAGGCTAAGGTATTCACCACCACGATCGGATCGTAGTGCCTTAATCCTTTTATTCAATTGGTTCTCTACTTCATTTTGAAATTCTTTAAATTTCTCAAACGCTTCACTCTTATGTTTTATTAAATATATATACCCATATCTACTTAAATCATCGGTGAAGGTTATGAAGTAGTCATAATTACCACGAGCGGTGATAGTCATTGGTCCACATACATCGGTGTGTATGAGTCCCAATAGCTCACTAGCTCGTGTCCCTTTACCACTAAAAGGATTACGAGTCATTTTGCCAAGTAGGCAATATTCGCATGTGCCATATGATTGATAATCAAATGGTGTAATCACATTAGTCGAAATTAATCTTTTGATGCGATTCTCGTTTATGTGACCTAATCGACAATGCCAAATGAACGCTTCACTTGGGTCACTTGTTTTGAGTTTCTTTGATTGAATGTTATAAATATCTTTTGTCGGATTTGAGGTCTCTAAATGTAAATGCCATTGATGGAAGTAGCTTGGCCAATAACCAAATCATTCCTAGAAATAGTACAACAATTGTTCTTAATGACAAAACAAAAACCGTCCATGTCTAGCATGGCGATTGAAATAATGTTTTTAGAGAGTGTAGGCACATAAAAACAATTATGCAAATACAACTCAAATCCTCTTGGCAAAGCTAAAACATAAGTTCCCTTGGATTCGGCCGCTACCCGAGCTCCATTTCCAAGGCGTATATCCACATCTCCCTTGTTAAGCTTCTCCACATTTCTTAAACCCTGTAAATGATTACAAAGGTGAGAACCACAACCGGTATCTAGTACCCATGTCGTGGTGGAAGTATAATTTATATCAATAACATAAATTTCTTTAGGAATTGTACCTTTTGGAGTAATGAGTCCTTCCCTTATATTTCGCAAATACACGGGACAATTCCTAAGCCAATGTCCTATGCCATAGCAATAATGGCACTCATCATTAACTTGCTTGAAGTTTTTGATTTTCTTTCCTTTCTTCTTGAACCTCTTGCCCTTTGTAGCAAGAACTTGATTGCTAGAGCTCCCACTAGCTTTGGCATCTTTATCTTCCAGAGACAAAGACCCTATAGCTTGCATGAGGTAGTCTTCCTGAGACGGACTCACACGAGGTCTAGTAGTAGTGGGTGGTTTATAAGAGGTGATGAAATTAAGTTTTCCATCCGAACCTATCCCGAAATGAAGTTCTCTAGTTGTATCGAAATCGTTGTTGGAACAAATGTCGTCAAGAACATTGTGATAAGAATCAATAGTAATTGGTGCGGTAGCATTTGAAGGATTCATTGTTTTAGAACTACAAATATGGAGGAAAAGGAAATATTAACATTTGTCTTTTAAAATCATATTTGTAAAACATTAACAAGATATGAACATTTATATAGTGACCTCTACCCAACTATAATAAATGATTCCAAGACCCAAATTCATATCGACTTAGGCACGGTGGGGCCGATACATCCTTTATCAATATAACTCGGTGGATTAACGTTTAATCGATTCTACTTTTAGAACTCTTGGTCGATAATTTTATATTAACAATTATCTTTAGCCCAAAACACATCGACAAGGGCACGGTGGGGCCGATACATCCCTTATCAAATACTTTTGTTGAGTTCAATCCAAATTTCGAATAAATGTGTCCATGATCCAAACCCACATTAACTTGGGCACGGTGGGGCCGATACATCCCTTATCAACATGAATTCGGTGGATTAACATTCATCACCCACTTCCCCTACGTAACAAGGTTTGTACCCCGGTGTGGCCGAGTGCACTCCCTCACGAAATAGGTTTTCATGGTTTCTACTATTTGGTAAGGCTATGTCTCAATTGATAGTTTTAGCGAGAGGTCATGTCAATTTATTATCTATCACGTTTTAAGTGAACTAAAGCGGTGAACTACGATAATTCTAATTGACACGGTCGATAAACTCGATAAGACAATGCATGTTTAGATATGGCGATTTAGCAATGCATGTGACATAAAATAAAATGCAAGCATAAAAGAATAAATAAATCCTAGTATGGCCTTTCCTAAAATAGAAAAACTCTTTAACTATTACATATTCGGAAACCAACTCCATTGGTCCCTTGAACTTCGGTTGTGGCACGCATCTCGAGGTAACACCGTCTTTATGTATCGCCATTCTTGAAGAAATCCATCTTTAGGAACTCCGGAATGAATAAAATTACATAATAAATTACATAATTCCTATTATACATTTGTAACTAAAATAAAATAAATCTATTAAATTACAAAACGGTGATACGAGATCACAATAAAATTACAACCGAATCGATATTCCCATACATTTCGGGAAATACCAATTAAATCTAAGGCCATACTAAGTAAAATTACATAATTCAAAATTACATAAATTAAAATTATGACAATCATAAAGAAAAATGCAGCATTATAAAATGTATGAACATGCTTCATTTTATGCCAAATCGCCTTTAATTAGCCAATATCGTATATTACTTGGTTTTTACGGATTTGCGTGATTTCAACATTTTATAATCACAAAAATACATAAACTCATATTTATGCACTAGTTAATTACCCTAACCACTTAGGACTCAAAATTTAGTCTTCACTAATAAATTGACCATAATTAACTCAAAAATCTAAAATTGTTCATTAATAGTCCAAAATTACAAAAATAAGCTATTAAACTTCAAATAAATCACAAAATTTCAAATAAATTCAAAATTTGAAATTTAAATTCATGAACATTCTGGAAAAATACCATGACACTCATAATGTTCAAAATCTTAGGTTAAAAATTTCGAAATTTTTCCCGGAAAAACAATGTTGCGGTTTATCGATTTTAACTTAAATAATCATAAAACATAAGGAAAAATATATTCATTAACTTTTCAATTTTAGATCTAAAAATGATAATAAAAAGCAACATTTGACGTTTTTCCTAAGTCATAGATTATGTTTTATTAATTTTCCACTAATAATGTCACTATTTATGCTATTTTTCTTCAAAAATCCATAAATCATGCAAAAAGACTTATTTATAGCCAATTATTTTACACACATCTTGTAAAATTGCATGTGACAACATATTAAAAAATTATGACCAGATTCGAAATTTAACTCATATTAACCTATTTTTCACCTAAATCCGAATTTAATAATGAAAAATCCATTTTTCGAGCATAACAAGTCCAAAAATTGTGAAAATTTACAGGTTATCTCAAAATAATATATGTGACAACATATCCAAAAATAAATGGAAAATTCGAAGTATAGCTATTTTTAG
Organism: Silene latifolia; assembly: GCF_048544455.1. Taxonomy (NCBI): domain Eukaryota; kingdom Viridiplantae; phylum Streptophyta; class Magnoliopsida; order Caryophyllales; family Caryophyllaceae; genus Silene; species Silene latifolia. Next base: position 123,714,205 of record NC_133534.1, read on the forward strand.
ACCAAAAATGACATTTTTACTCATAAAATCACATTTAAATGCCATTATTGTAAATTATGAACAATAAAAATCCGAAAAATAACCAAAATATCCTAAAACATTTTAGGACCAGAAATATTAACATGCATGTAATAATTTCGTGATATATCATAATAACACAAATTTTACAAGTTTTATTTGTTATTCTTATAACTCGGAAAAACTTTTAACCAATTTGCATGCAAACAACCGTGGCTCATGATACCGATTGAAGGAAATGTAGATTCATATACATACTAACATACTCATATATGTCTAAATAATTTGTCATAAAATTAAATACAGATTTTATGCATGCAAACATTAAAACAAATAGAGAAGAAATCATGTTCTTACATTGTTGATTTCGGTTATATTGGGCACAAAAGAAATCTCCTTTTCTTTTGTTCTTGAGCTTTCCTTTAATGGAAGAACAAGATCCAAGTGTAGGATCTCTCCTTAGGAATAATACCCAAAGCTAACTCTTAATCTAATTAATATTATTTGAGCTAGTATAATATTAATCTAGTGAAAAATTGAACCAAAAATTATTTGGTTTTTGCTCCTAAAACCGGGTAGGAGAAGAGGTGAGGAAGAATAAATTTTTATCTCTCTAAAAATTATATGGTAGAAGTGAATGAATTTAAATTATTACACACAAAAATATATTGTGAATGATAATAAAAATAAGCAAAAGAACTCCTTGTTCTTTCCAAGGGAGAACTGGGTAGGGTGGAGGGAAATGGCCTATGCATGGCCTTTGTGCTCTTACACAAAAGGCACTAGGTATGCATGCCTATATTAGAGTAATTATCATTATGCTTACCACTAACTTAAACAAACACAATATTTGTTCAAACAACCTCCCAATTTCGGCACATATGATAATATGGGATCCATATTATTTTTGTCAAATGTCAATATGTCACATGTCATATGTGACATAAATTTGTTATGTAATTTTTAACATATTAAAAATCAACGTATTAGTAAAATACGTCACATACAAAATCGACTTAGTAATTTCATAATTACTCGTACCAAAATATTTTACCGTTTATAAATCGCATTTATAATAATTCATTCAAATTCAACTGTTTCTTTAAACAATAATTTCATCCGAGTAATGATACAATTCGATTACTCAGACCGTATCTCATTTAATCACATTTCAATTTGATACGTAAATTTTACTTCCAAAATCGTCCGTCAATTTTTCAGGTAATTTAATTAACTCGTAACATTATACGATTAATTAAATGATCAATTAAGAGTATTGCCCTATAGGTATGACCTAGGGGTCAATCGATCACCACCGTCACACGACAAGTAATGTCAAACTCTAGTCACCAATCATTACCGATATATGTTGACCAGTTGACAGTATAAATACTTCCCAATTGTATTCTTTAAAATGAGATTTAATAATGATATTTAAATCATGTAATCGCACTATTGTTGAGGACACATTTCCCAACAGGTACTTCTCACCTTTTTCTCTTAGTGTACTTTGCAAGATGGAAATTATAGATTGTTGTGTAGAGGACCATGTGGGTACTACTCTCATTAAAAACCCTTTGCAAGCATTGGAAGCCTTAGAAGCAAGTGAGGCCAAAAATAAGCATTGGGAATTGGAAGTAGATCTACTTGAAGCCGCTCTAGCTTGCAAGAAGCTCACATATGAGCAATCCATATTGATAAATGATATTCTCGAGGAAGCATCACAATCCACTAAAGTTGAACAAGCAACCAAAGATCACACCATGCAAGAAGAAGAGATGGACGTATATGTTGTGGAATTTGAGTACGATGAGTATGATGAGCTTGAGGAACAAGTCGAATATGCTGTGAGGATGGAGTGTATAATGGAGATGGAAAAAACCTTAGCGAACCTTCAATGGTAGAAAGTGAGGTACAAACTTCAATTCTAAAACCCATTCTCCCAAATTTGAAATATGCTTACCTTGATGAATCTAAAACCAAACCCGTGATTGTGAACGACAAACTTGATAAGAACCCATTGGAAAGCTTGCTTAATGTGTTAAAGAACATGAAAAAGGTATAGTATAGTCTAGATGAGCTTAAAGGAATAAGCCCCAATTTTTGCATGCATAAAATTCATCTGGAGAGAACCATAGGCCTACCATCCAATCCTAAAGGAGACTAAACCCCCACTTTCAAGAAGTTGTAAAAGCGTAGGTTATGAAATTACTTGATGCGGGAATCATTTACCCTATATCGGATTCGTTGTGGGTTAGCCCCGTTCAAGTGGTACCTAAGAAAGGAGGTACCACGGTGGTGGCAAATGATACGAATGAGCTAATACCCACAAGGAAGGATCATTTCCCCCTACCATTCATTGACCAAATGCTTGAGAGGTTAGCCTCTAACAAATTCTTTTGCTACCTTGACGGGTATTCAGGATTCTTCCAAATCCCGATATACCCGGATGACCATCACAAGACCACTTTCACATGTCCCTACGATACTTTGGCATATAGGAGAATGCCCTTTGGGCTCTGCAATGTTCCTGCTACTTTTCAAAGATGCATGATGAGTGTCTTCTCCGATTATCTAGAAACCATAATGGAAGTTTTTATGGACAATTTTAGCATTTACGGAAAAGACTTTGACTCTTGCTTGCAGAACCTTTCTCTTGTATTGCAAAAATGTGAAGATGTTAGCCTTGTTTTGAATTGGGAAAAGTGTCACTTTATGGTCAATGAAGGTATTGTTTTGGGTTATTTAATCTCGCAAAAGGGCATCGAAGTTGACAAAGCCAAGGTTGAGGTGATAGAGAAACTCCCATCTCCCGTGAATGTTAGAGGGGTGAGAAGCTTTCTCGGTCACACGGGTTTCTATCGCAGTTTTATAAAAGATTTCTCAAAAATCGTGAAACCCCTCACTCAACTTTTGCTTAAAGATGCCCAATTCAAATTCACTAATGAGTGTGTTGAAACATTTGATAGAATTAAAGAAGCATTGATCTCGGCACCTATCATCCAACCACCAAATTGGGAACTACCATTTGAGATCATGTGCGATGCGAGTAACTACGCCGTTGGAGCGGTTCTTGGCCAACGAGTAGGAAAGGCTTTGCATTCTATATATTATATAAGCAAGACTCTTGATGCCGCCCAAATGAAATATGACACCATCGAGAAGGAACTCCTTGCCATTGTTTATGCTTTAGACAAATTTCGTTCCTATTTGCCTGGATCGAAAGTGATTGTCTTCTCGGATCACCGTGCCCTTCGACATCTCTTGATAAAGAAAGAGGCAAAACCAAGGTTAGTGAGACGGATTTTGCTACTCCAAGAATTCGATTTGGAGATAAGAGATAAGAAGGAAGCCGAGAATGTAGTAGCGCATCACTTATCAAGTATTCGATTCCATGATGATGAGGGAGAGACACCAATCAATGGCTCTTTCGCCGATATTTTGATGGCCATCCATTCACAAATTGAGAAGCACACCACACCATGGTTTTTCGACTATGCTAACTACATTGTTGGAGGAGTTCTTCCTCCAAACTTGAACTACAATCAAAGAAAGAGATTCCTCTTAGAAGTAAAGAGATACTTTTGGGACGATCCTAATCTTTACAAGGAATGTAGTGATGGACTTTACCGAAGATGCATACCCCAATGGGAAGTTCAAGGCATTCTAGAGGGATGCCATTCATCACCTTATGGAGGACACCATGGAGCACGAAGAAATATTGCTAAGGTCCTCCAATCGGGTTTCTTTTGGCCTCCCATGTTTGAAGATGCTAGAGAATTTATTATCCATTGTGATCCTTGCCAAAGAACCGAAAACATTTCTTGGAGAAATGAGATCCCACAACGAGGAATATTGGAGGTAGAAATTTTCGATGTTTGGGGAATTGACTATCAAGGACCATTTGTGTCATCTCAAGGAAATAAGTAAATTCTTGTAGCTGTTGATTATGTATCAAAGTGGGTAGAAGCAATTGCTACCCCAACCGATGATTCCAAAACGGTTACCAAACTTCTTAAGAAAGTAATCTTTCCAAGGTTCGCAGTCCCCTAGAGCAATCATAAGCGATGGAGGGACACATTTCCATGAGAAGAAGCTCACATCTCTTTTTGGCAAAGTATGGTGTTCAACATAGAACCGGCTTGGTATACCATCCTCAAACAAGCGGTCAAGTTGAAGTTTCAAATAGAGTGATCAAGCAAATCCTTGAAAAGCTTGTTAACAAGACTCGTAAGGATTGGAGCATGAAGCTTGATAACACTCTTTGGACTTATAGGACGGCCTATAAGACTACCATAAGAGCCTCCCCTTAAAAGCTAGTCTATGAAAAGGCATACCATTTGCCAATTGAGTTGGAGTACAAAGCCTTTTGGGCAATCAAAGCTCTCAACCTTGATCTCAAGCTAAGTGGCCAAAAGAGGATAATGTACATTCAAAAGTTAGAGGAATTCCGACTACAATCCTATGAAAATGCCAAAATCTACAAGGAGAGGACAAAGTTGCTTCATGACAAGAGAATCAAGCAAAAGGCCTTGCATAAGGGAGACAAAGTCCTTCTATTTAACTCCCGATATCGACTCTTCCCCGGGAAGTTGAATTCAAGATGGATGGGCCCCTATGTGATTACCCAGGTAGGAAAGTATGGAGATTTTGAGATAAAATCGGAAGATGGAAACAAATTCAAAGTCAATGGCCAAAGGTTGAAGCCATATTATGAAGGAGCATTCATTGGAGAAGTCGAGGTCATCCGCCTCGGGCCTCTCCCGCCATGATAAGACCATCAAAGAGAGAGTTTGGTGGAGTCCTCTCCAAACCACCATTTGTAAATATACTAACTCTTATCACTTGGATTTTTAACTTTATTGCATTTACATAAAAGTATGATTCTTGACATGAGAGTGGGTGAGGGAGTGTTACTAACTCTTTTGATGAATGAAGAATTTAGCAATTCATGTGTGGAGAAGCACTGTTATCAAATGAGGAAGAAGAAGATCAAAACGAAGGAGACCCCTACGGGCAGACCTAAGCCCGTGGGAATTGCAGGTGATCCGAGCGTCCCAAGAGGGAACCCGCTCGTGCTAACAACAATCCGAGCGTCCTGGCATCGGGACGCAGGTCATGAGAAAGCTGGAAATTGAAGAAATCATACTGTGTTAGAATCTGGGTAGATCATCAGCAAAACGCTCGTCCCAGGCTTTGAGACGCTCGTCCTGAGTATGATCCGAGCATCCTGACAGGCTTCAAAACATTGATCTCACACTGTTTGTTAATCTGCACGTCCTCAAGCAAAGCCGAGCGTCGCCAGTTGTGATCCGCTCGTCTCCAGCAGAATCCGCGCGTCTCAGCACGGGTTGGAAATTCCAGAGTACACTGACTATGAATCCAAGCGTCCTAAGCTCGATCCGCCCATCTCCTGAAACACTGATCCGCTCATCCTGAACACGGCTCGCGCGTCTCCCTAGCTAGTTGCTCTCCTATTTTCGACAAATAAAATTTCCTTCCCACCACACATTTCATGACACCTCATCCTTCTTTCCTCTATAAAATATAAAATCCCCTCCCATATGACTCAAATCACACCAAAAGCACTCTTTCACCTCTCTAAATTCAAACCCCCCAAAACCTAGGGTTTCAAGAAGGATCTCAATTACAAAGAATACCTTCATCTTCAACAAGCTAATTTTCTAGATCTACCTTTAAGATGAGATGAAGAAGGTCCTTCCCTAAAGAAATAAGAAGACCAAGAGTGTAATTGGAAGCTCCTCCACATCTCACCTCAACACATTGAGGAGAGAGCATGAAGAAATAGTTGATCTCTCACGACTTAATGAGTTCTCTAACATAGAATTCGTCAATGATGTGAAAAGACTCGTCTTTCATCCCCTCCTCGGTAAGAACATTTGATGTGACCATAATTGACGCATATTTAGCCCCCGAATTACCCTTGTTTCCATGCTTTTTAGTACTTATTTAGGTCATTTCTTATCTTTAGTTCTTTGTTTTCCATATTCTTTGAGATTTTGATCCCTTGGTAGGAAAGGAGTAAGAATCTTGCATTTTCATGGCAAAACAAGACTAAATTGATCAAATTCAATGACCAAGCATCAAGGAGGGACAAGGTTAGAAGGCCTTTGTACATATCATAGTAGAAGAGCAATGTTGAGAAAAGATCCTTGAGTCCCCAAGGAAATCCCCAAGGAATTTATGAAGAAAAGGGAAGAAAAGAAGAAGTTACCACGCTGACTGACAATCCGAGCGGATTGTCAACAATCCGCTCGTCCTGCCCTTGCACAATCTGAGCGTCCCAGCTGGAATCCGCTCGGATTCCCCCTCAGCAATCCGCCCGAATTCCCCAGAATCCGCTCGGATTCCATCGCCCAAATCCGGCCGTCCCGACCTTAATCCGCCCGGATTCCTTCACAGCACGGGTTGTCTTCTTCAAGCTACGAAAAGAGAAGCCCTTCTCTCCAAAAATACCGGCTTCTCCTTGCTCAACTTAAAAAAGTGTAATTACTAGTTTAGCCCTTAGTTAACCCTAATGCATCCTCCCTAATTTTCACTATAAATACCCCATTAGTCTAATTAGAGGAGCATGTTCTTCTTATCAATAATTAGTGTAGTTAATATCAATCAAATCTCTCCTCAATATTGTAATCAAGTATTAATCAAGTTTTAATCCAAGTTTTAGTTCTTTAATCTCTCTTTTGTTCATCCTTTATTTTGGGTAATTGAAGATTATTTGGGTTATTATTGGGAGATTGACAACCTCTCAATCTAGCATTCAAGTACTTCTATTATTCTTGCTTTATTATTGGAATCATTAGTAGGTATAATCTCTTAATCCCTTTTTAATTATTGTTAATTACTTTCATTTATTCATCATGTTTCATATTGTTGGTATGATTGACAACCTTGCTAGCATGATCAACATGATAATGAGTGAGTAGTCTCTTAGCTAGGGTTAATGGGTGATTAGGGGAAACCAACATGGGGAATGATTCATGCTCAAATTAATATGCTTTCATATCTTATTTGCTTGCTTGTTTTGATCTCAACTCATGCACATGTTATATTTGATGAAATGCTAAGCCTATGAATCCTTGCATTTACTATCATCTCCTATCTTTTCAATGAGACTTGTAAGATATAACCCAACTCGAGTCTCATTAGACCATGCATGTTGTTGAGTAAGGAAGATTAAGTCGACTTGTAGGTGTTGTACAATCTAATCGATTCGGCTCCGGGACCCAAACTTTCCTAGGATTGTAAGATATAACCCAACTCAATCCATCACAACAATAATTGCTTGCTTATAATTTGAGAACATGTTTGTATGATCATATCCCATGATTCCCCTATGACCCCATGACACCCTAGTGCCTTTAATCAATTGTTTACACCCCTTTAATTCATCTTGCTTGTTTATTTTTCATTGTTATTCTAGTTTAGTAACCTTCTACATCAACCCAATTTGTGACACCCCTTAGACACCACTAGTTACAATAGAAATCTCATTTCAACTCCCGTTCCTTAGGATCCGACCTTTACTTGCCTCTTTACTAATTGTAGAGTTGCTTGTTAAGCTATAAATTGTGTTTTGATTCGACCGTGACCAACGACCACATCTATTTACTTGTGAATACGAAACGGACCGATCAAAAATGGCGCCGTTGCCGGGGACGGTGTTTGTTTGATTTAGATTTCCTTTTTTGTTATTAGTTGTGTCTTTCTTCGCCTTGAGGAAGTAAAAATCCTCAAGGTTTGTTCTAATTGTTTTTGAGTTGTTTGATATTTCGCATGTCTAGAAGGTTACAAAGTGATTTGTTACCTTTTGACCGTGAAATCGAAAGAATCTTGACGAACAATAGGAGACTTGTTAGGAGGAATTTGAGAGGTGTTAGTGAAGTTGTTCAACCCACTAGTGAGTTTGTCAATCCTTTCGCAATAGAAGGAGAAGAAAACCCATTACACAATACCCCCACAAAATCCACCTACAATGCCAAATTTCTCGTCACACTCCGTACCCACCGAGGAGAATCTACCAAATGGTACTCCTACACCGCGACATCTCACCGGAAATTTTATTGCCAAGTCCGCCTTTATCCAACTAGTTGAGAGGAGCCAATTCGGGGGAATGCCTAGTGAGGACCCTCATTCTCATATGGAAACCTTTTACGATTATTGTGATGCTATCTCTCAAACGGGCGTGACTCAAGACCAAATTAGATGGGTCTTATTTCCTTTTTCCTTAATCGGCACCGCAAAGCAATGGTTGAAGGGCCTTGATAAGGCCACCCTTGGAATAGATTCTTGGAACAAGTTGGCTCTAGCTTTCTACAAAAAATTCTACCCACCGGAAAAGACCAACATGCTAAGAGCTCAAATTACGGGTTTTAAGCAAAGGGATGAAGAGTCTTTGTATGAAGCTTGGGAGCGGTTCAAGGGAATTTGTCGCTCATGTCCTCACCATGGGCTTAGCGAATGGTTTTTGGTGCAACAATTTTGGAATGGTTTATATGAAGATTCTAGGAACATTCTCAATATGGGATCGAATGGGATGTTTACCGAGGTTGATGACAACCAAACTTGGAGCAAAATTGAAGAGATGGCAATCCATAACTCACAATATAGTAGACCTCGCAAGGCTACTAGAGGAGGAAAGTATGAAGGGGACGCCGTTACTCAATTAGGTGCCCAACTAAGCTCCCATATCGATACAATTAACTTGAAGTTTGAACAAGCTATGGCTAGACTTGAGGAAAACTCAAAATCATCGAAGCATCATGTCAATGCCATGACGGCATCCTCATCAATCCCAAGTGGGATATGTGAGAATTGTGGAACTTTGGGTCATGACCCAAGTGAGTGTAGGGGAACAACCGAACAAGTTAATGCTTTCCAAGCTTACAAAAGTGGTACCCCTTATTCAAATTTTTACAATGAAAACACCAAGTTCCATCCAAATCTCTCATACAAAAGCCAAAATGTGCAAAACCCTCAAACAACATACACTCCACCACCCATGAGAAACCAAAATCAAAGACCCTTTTACAATCAAAACCAAGGTTACCAAAATCAAAATCCATACAATCACCAAAATGACCAAGGTTTTGATGTCCAAAAAGCGGTCCTCCAAATGCAAAAGAATCAACAAGAATTTTTCACCCAAATGCAAAAAGATAGCCAAGAAAAAAAAACCACCATCAACAACATTCTAGCTCACACCAAGATGTTGGAAACACAATTGACTCAACTAGCATCTTCAAGCTCACAAAGACAAAAGGGGCAATTACCACCTCAAAGTAATCCCCCTAGACATGAAACGGTTAGTGCCATTCACTTGAGAAGTGGTACAAGGTATGAAGCACCGAAGAAGCAAGTTGAGGATGAAGTTGTGGAAGCTAGTGAAAAGGAAGAAATTGTGCAAAACTCCAAAGATGGAGAATCATCAAAAGAAGAAAGTTCAAAGAAAAATGAAGACAAGGCCAAAGAGAAGGAGCCCATTGTGATTAGACTTCCTTTTCCAAGTCGTCAAGCCAAGCCCAAATTTGATGATCAACTTGGAAAGTTCATGGAAATTGTGAAGAATTTAGAAGTCTCAGTTCCTTTCACGGAATTAATCAACCACGTTCCGGCCTATGCAAAGTACATGAAAGATATCCTCACAAAGAAGAAGTCGATCCGGAAACTTGAGACTATCGCCTTCACTAAGGTGAGTAGTGCAATACTTCAAGGGAGTTCACCTCCAAAGTTAAAGGATCCGGGGAGCTTCTCAATACCGTGTACCATTGGCGACACGACGATCAACAAAGCCTTATGTGATCTAGGGGCTAGTGTGAGTGTCATGCCGTACTCGGTAAGTAAAAGGTTGGGAATGGGAGAGCTTAAATGCACCAACATCACACTTCAAATGGCCGATAGATCGACGAAGACACCATTAGGGATATGGGAAGATGTCCCCGTGCGAATTGGGAAATTTTTCATCCCGGTGGACTTTGTCATTGTTGATATGGAGGAAGATTCCAACATTCCAATCATCCTAGGAAGACCTTTCCTACACACCGCCGGTGCGGTGATTGATGTGAAACATGGAGAGCTCACTCTAGAAGTGGGAGATGAAAGCATAACTTTTAATCTTGACAAGACCATGAGAGCTCCTCGTTTGCATGAGCCATGTTTCATGATTGATCATTATAGCCGAAAAGATGAAAGGAAGAAATCGGAACTCCAATGGAGGAAGAAAATTGAAGATGCTCCATTCAAAGAGCAAGTGAATTGTGACAGGGAGAGCTTGCAAAGCTCATCATAATCAACCAAGGAAGAAGAGGATAGCCTCATTGGCCAAGAGAAGAAATTGGGAGAGTTGTCTCCATCTAAGCAAGAGATTTTCAATGATCAACTCAATGAAGTTTGTGGTCTTTGGGACGACGAGTTTGAAGGGATTTTTAATCCCTACATTGGGCATGCCATCGATCATGATCAACAACAAGGGCCACGGTCTATTGAGGACCTCTACCATAATAATGAACAAGCTTTTGATTACTTTTTCAAGGTGTTGAGCAACATCAAAAACACCTTGAACATGCCCCCTTGACATCTCATCAAGAATGAGAGTTTGGTGGAGTCCTCCCTAAACCACCACTTGTAAATATTTCTAACTCCCTAACTTACATTTCAATTCTTGTATTGCATTTTTGTCATTTTTGGATTTTTATTTACTTTGATCAAAATAATTGTCATGTAAGAGAGAAGTGAGGGAGGGACTAACAACTTCAATTGATGTGTAGTGCTTTACCTTAGTGTGGGGATGGCAATTGCCTAGGCTATCCATGCCTTAGTAGTGCCCCCACAATGAAGAACACAAGCCTTGAAAGAAAGAATGGAAGAATGAAAAAGGGAATGCGCTGTGCACGGATGGAACTGAATCCGTGTACACAGAGAAAGAATCCGAGCGGATTCCAGAGAATCCGCCCGTCTTATGCAATCCGAGCGTCCTGCAGAAAAGACGCCCGTCTTGAACTGAGCTGAGTTTTGGAATTTTCTTGACTGTTAAAGAATCCGAGCGGATTCCCCGAAATCCGCCCGTCTTGAAGAATTCGTCCGTCTTGTAAAAAAGACGCCCGTCTTTGCAGCTGAAGAAAACAAGCAAAAATATCTGGACTGAAATCCGTCCGTCTTTGAAGAAATCCGCCCGTCCCATGTTCAGAAAATCCGAGCGGATTGTACCAAATCCGCCCGTCTTTAGGCGAGCTTTTGCAAAGATTGAAGAAGCAGAATCCGCACGGATTGAGCCTAATCCGCACGGATTGCCCCTGCAGTTTTGAAATTTTCGGCTTCTTTAAAACCCCTCCCACCTTCATTCATTCATTCATTCATTCATAAACACTACCCACAACATCAAAACCCTCATCCCCTCCATCATAAAAACAAAAACCTTCAACAACATTCAATAAAATCAAATCAAACCATCCTTCCCACAACAAATTAATCACTCCTTCTTCAACAAAAATCAAAACCAAGAACAAAATCTTCAACCTTTGAGTCGATTTTTGTTTTCATAAAGGCAAAGCCTTTCACCTTAAAATCGATTTGGGCATACTACAAATTGAAGATTTTTCATTCTTTTCTTGGTTAAGCTCATCAATGGCAAGGACTGAGGGTGCAACAAATGCAACAAAGGCACCAAAGGCTAAGGCACTCTCACAAAGGCAAAAGGCTCTTCAAACAAAGAAAGCTTTGGCTATGGTGGTGGCTACACCAAACTTGGAAGTGCAACAACAACAACAACCTTCTATGGGACCATCAAAATCCTCTACTCCGGTAATTAATCAACTTTTGCATTATCCGGAGGTAACTTTTATTTCCGATACCCATAGAAATACCTTTGTCAAGTTTGCTATGAAATCTATTCAATCCACCAAATTCATATGTAAAGATGCCTTGGAAAAATTGGGTGTTCTTGAACAAACAATAGCCTTTTTCAAAGCCATGGGGTTGGAGAAATTATTTGAAACAAAGGAATTGACATACCCCTCCCTTGTCTTGGAATTTTTAAGTTCTTTGAAAGTCACCAAAATTGAGAATAGGGAAAATATCGAGTTTCGTCTAGCTAATGTTAGTAGACGCATTACCTTTAAGGAATTGGGTGAAATTTTGGGTCTTACTGATGAGGAAAGTTATTTCAAGAGTTATGGAAAGTATGACCCCGAACCTCTTTGGGAGGCAATCTCCGGGAAGAAATTTAAGGATTTTCATGCGTGTCGTGCTCTTTTGGTCCATCATCCGGGCATAAGAGTATGGCACAAGGTTGTGGGAAATACCATAATTGCTAGGAAAGACACCAATCATTTCACAAGACTCGATTTTATTCTCCTTGAATCGGCTTTGAATATCGGAAGAATTCACACCAAGCCTTACAATTCTTTGAGGCTATTGGTTGATAGATGGCTTAATGTTGATAATGGGAAGAAGGGCACGACCGTTATTGTCAATGGCGGCCTAGTCACGGTCCTAGCTAAGCACTTTGATCCTAATTTCAATAACGATAAGAAGTACAAAGCAAAGCAAGGTGGCCATCTCATTGATATGCACATTATGATTCACAAGTTCAAGTGGGTTGCCCATAACCCCCTTGACACTAAATATGGGTGGCTAACTAGTGAAGCTAGATCGTTCACCTTGCCCTCGAAGATTTGTCGCCTAAGCGTCCACCGGACCAATTATCTACTTCCCCTTTCCGAAGAAGCCGAGTATATCATTCAACAACAAAAGGGTGATCTTGAAACCCCCTCCTCTTCCATTGTCATACCACCTTACCCCTTTGAGTATGAAGAGTTCAAGCCGGAAGGAATTGAAATTGGGAAAGACTATGTGACTCTTCTCATGCAAGCAATGCACAAGCAAGCCCATGAAGATCGGAAAAATGCGTATTTGGCTCAATATCCACCCCTCCTACATCTAGCTAGGCAAGGACTCCTTGATCCATCTTGTCCTTTGCCTAGTTGGGCGGATAGAGAAGTCTTATTTCCGGGTCCATCTAGGGACGTGGTGGGAGATAATGAGGTTGTTGGAAATGATGAAGAAGTTGATGATAATATTGAGGAAGAAGCAATGGAAGAAGAAAGAAATGGTGAAGATGATGAAGGGGAAGATGAGGAAGAAAGTGAAGAAGCAAATGACAAGGAAAGTGGCAATGTGACCACTTCTCATGAGGGAAGTGGTGATGATGATAGCATGATGGAAGACTAGCAAGCCTTGGAGACTCCTACACTCCCATGGTTTGTCTATATCTCTTTGTATTTTATTTCATTTTGATCATTGTTGGTTTAGTCCTAGCAACATCAAATGACTCACACCTCGGTACCATTGAGGTGTTCTTATCTTATTGTTCCCATTTGTAAAATCCAAAATGACAAACTAGTTTCATGCATAGCATAGTGTGTGCATGAACTATACCCATCCTTGGACATTAGCAATAGTGTCTCACTCGGTTTGGGGAAGTTAATGCATACGCAACGGGAGGTAATCTAAATTATCCTCTCCGTCATAACAAAAACCATGCATCATGTAGTGTAGCTTAGTATAGAATTGCATTTAGTATAGAAATCATGCATCATCTTTGCATAATTTCCATCATTTTGGCCATTGAGGACAATGCCCATATTAGTGTGGGGATGGGAATTCTAACATTTAACTCTTATTCAAAAACCCATAAAAATTAAAAAAATTTCAAAAATCATAAAAATTGAAAAAATTGAAAACCCAAAAACAAGTTCATTTCCTTTGTATATATTGTCTTGTATATATTGTGTTTGTTTTATCCTTGTTCACATTGATTGACTACGCCACATCCGAGACATGAGGATATTGAAGACCGCATGGTATGATCTTTCCAATCTCCTTTTTCCTCTTTATGTTAATGACTATGTGGCTTTATTTTGATTGATGCGGTATAACAATGTGAATCTAGGACATGCATTTAGATTGTTTGTCATATTAGTTGGTAGAATCATTTGCATTAGGATGTTTATATGCTAGTTGCATCATGACATGTAGTTTGCATGTTAGAAAAAATTTTGCGAAACCGTCTACTTGGGAAGCTTGACAAATGTATATAGGCCCTAGTAGATGCTTTTTATTCTTAAGACATTGCTTGTTAGAATACTTGTAAAACACCCTAGGATGTGTCATGCTAGTATCCTTTGACCCATAGTTTAAGGCCGAGTCAAGAGTACCTTGTGGTGTGATAACTCCTTGGCTACCGTTTATTCCAAGGTGACCCTTGAAACCATGCATACAACCATCATTCATCCATGTTCTACCATATATTTTTGTCATCAAAGGGAATGGGCACAAAAAGAAATCAATTTGAGTTCAATGAAATGAAAAGTGAAAGAAAGTTTGCAAAAATGCATCAAATGAAAAGAGGAGCAAAAATAGAACTCCTAAGCTTCAAATACAAGCCACCCTCGTTACTAATTGGGGTGACTTTGAAAATGTTCAAAAAGAAATGCAAAAAAAAAAAAAATATTTTGTCAAGTATTGAAATGCCAAAAATCAAAAAGAAATGGCAAAGAAAGTGTTCTGAAATGTCAAATGCCACAAGAAATTGGGGGGAAAAACAAAAACAAAAGCAAACTCCCAAAATGAAACTCAAACATCTATTGATCCCTTTATCCATCATATCCATTTTTGTGCATGGTAGAGAGGGGACGACCCTTCTTCTTGTCTAGGCAAGAAGGGGAATTCCGCGATCCTCCAGTGTTTCTAACACCATAGGGAGTCTACTTTTGACAAAAGCATTTAACGATTGAGGACAAAGGTACCCTAGCTTGACACATTTTGGAGGTGATTTATTGGTATCCTTCTAGGCCTAGTAGTTTGAACAAATTGCATCTATGAAGGATTGTGTACCCTTGAATTGCTTCCCTTGTAGATAATTTCCGCCACTTGATGAGGGAGTGGCTATTCTTTTTGTAGATGCATCCATTATGTGTTTTGTGTGCTTATTGTTTGGATGTGTCGCCATTTTGGCAAGACCCACCTTGCCTTGCAAGAAGGCATCCTACCTCATGGTTGTCTTGTTGTGAGTTGAAGGGGCGGAGTGAGACCCGCTAATTGTCTCATATCGGCTATATTATTAGGATAGGTTAGTATTGGTCCTAGTCTTTGTCACCTCTTTACTCGGGACGAGCAAAGGTTCGGTTTGGGGATATTTGATGTGACCATAATTGGCGCATATTTAGCCCCCGAATTACCCTTGTTTCCATGCTTTTTAGTACTTATTTAGGTCATTTCTTATCTTTAGTTCTTTGTTTTGCATGCATATTCTTTGATATTTTGATCCCTTGGTAGGAAAGGAGTAAGAATCTTGCATTTTCATGGCAAAACAAGACTAAATTGATCAAATTCAATGACCAAGCATCAAGGAGAGACAAGATTAGAAGGCCTTTGTACATATCATAGTAGAAGAGCAATGTTGAGAAAAGATCCTTGAGTCCCCAAGGAAATCCCCAAGGAATTTATGAAGAAAAGGGGAGAAAAGAAGAAGTTACCACGCTGACTGACAATCCGAGCGGATTGTCAACAATCCGCCCGTCCCGCCCTTGCACAATCCGAGCGTCCCCACTGAATCCGCTCGGATTCCCCTCTCAATCCGCCCGGATTCCCAGAATCCGCTCGGATTCCATCGCCCAAATCCGGCCGTCCCGACCTTAATCCGCCCGGATTCCTTCACAAAGACGGGTTGTCTTCTTCAAGCTACGAAAAGAGAAGCCCTTCTCTCCAAAAATACCGGCTTCTCCTTGCTCAACTTAAAAAGTGTAATTACTAGTTTAGCCCTTAGTTAACCCTAATGCATCCTCCCTAATTTTCACTATAAATACCCCATTAGTCTAATTAGAGGAGCATGTTCTTCTTATCAATAATTAGTGTAGTTAATATCAATCAAATCTCTCTTCAATATTGTAATCAAGTATTAATCAGGTTTTAATCCAAGTTTTAGTTCTTTAATCTCTCTTTAGTTCATCCTTTATTTTGGGTAATTGAAGATTATTTGGGTTATTATTGGGAGATTGACAACCTCTCAATCTAGCATTCAAGTACTTCTATTATTCTTGCTTTATTATTGGAATCATTAGTAGGTATAATCTCTTAATCCCTTTTTAATTATTGTTAATTACTTTCATTTATTCATCATGTTTCATATTGTTGGTATGATTGACAACCTTGCTAGCATGATCAACATGATAATGAGTGAGTAGTCTCTTAGCTAGGGTTAATGGGTGATTAGGGGAAACCAACATGGGGAATGATTCATGCTCAAATTAATATGCTTTCATATCTTATTTGCTTGCTTGTTTTGATCTCAACTCATGCACATGTTATATTTGATGAAATGCTAAGCCTATGAATCCTTGCATTTACTATCATCTCCTATCTTTTCAATGAGACTTGTAAGACATAACCCAACTCGAGTCTCATTAGACCATGCATGTTGTTGAGTAGGGAAGATTAAGTCGACTTGTAGGTGTTGTACAATCTAATCGATTCGGCTCCGGGACCCAAACTTTCCTAGGATTGTAAGATATAACCCAACTCAATCCATCACAACAATAATTGCTTGCTTATAATTTGAGAACATGTTTGTATGATCATATCCCATGATTCCCCTATGACCCCATGACACCCTAGTGCCTTTAATCAATTGTTTACACCCCTTTAATTCATCTTGCTTGTTTATTTTTCATTGTTATTCTAGTTTAGTAACCTTCTACATCAACCCAATTTGTGACACCCCTTAGACACCACTAGTTACAATAGAAATCTCATTTCAACTCCCGTCCCTTGGGATCCGACCTTTACTTGCCTCTTTACTAATTGTAGAGTTGCTTGTTAAGCTATAAATTGTGTTTTGATTCGACCGTGACCAACGACCACATCTATTTACTTGTGAATACGAAACGGACCGATCAACATTCTTCCTACTAAGTTTATGTGCCATGACACATTGAGGAAACTATGCATCTATCATCAAACCGAGGAACTTTTTGACTTTTTTAGTCTTTCAACTATGTTCCACATGCATGAATTCACTTATCGGTCCTTAGTTCTTGAATTCTTGAGTTTTCTAAAGATATCTACCTTGAACAAGACAATTTGTGTGGAGTTTAGACTAGAGAACACAACTCGAATGATGACTCTTGTGGAGTTTGCTAGTGTGTTGGGCCTTGATGTATCACCTACCCGTACATCAAAGCCGCAGAATTATAGTATAGCTCCTCTATGGTGAGCCATGACGGGTCGCGATTTCTCTTTAATTAAGGAATGCTCGGCCTCTTACATTCAAAACCCCATTATTTGGCTCACTAACCGGTTTTTCAAAAGCACTCTTTTAGCCCGCCGTGATCCCGCGGTAGTGAATGAACTCTATCTTGTTTTTATGGAGTCCTACCTCAAGATACAAGGGAGGAGAGGTTATCACTTCAACGCTCCCCTAGTTCTTCTTGAAAGATGGGCAAAGTTCCGGAATGGAGATGATGATGGTATGATCCACATTGTTAATGGGGGATTAATAACAAAGCTTACAAAATTGTTTAACCCCAACTTCAACAACAACAATGCTTATATACCTCTTCCGGGCAACACCAAGATTGATGAAATGTTGCTTCTCCGACAACACCATTGGATAGCTTTTGAAGGCTATGAGAAAAGGATTAAGTGGATCACCAAAGGGAGCACCCCATGTACCTTCCAATGGAAGTCTTAACAAGAATATCACCTCGAAGGGGTCCTCTCTCACAATTGCCATCTTACCTCGTCCCAACTAATGCAAACCGAGCAAACCATAACCCACCTCCTACTCCACCTCAACAACAAGAACCTCATGCAAATGAAGAAGAAAAAGTTGTGATCCCACCTTACCCCTTTCAATATCAACCATATAATCACCCAAATCCCTTCATCCTTCCGAGAGATGACTTTCTCACGGGTATACTCCAAGATATACAGCAAAGGCAATATGAAGCGCGAGTGGACAATTACTATGCTCTCTACCCATAATTCCACTGATTGGCACGTCAAGGGCATATCAGTGAAGAGGTAATGCTTCCCTCTTGGGCTCAAATAGATATCCTATTTCCAAAATCGGAAAATGCCAATGGTGGAGCACATGGCCATGAAGAAGGAGAAGGTGAAAGGTCAAGTAGCGGTGATACGGTGGAGGTGAATAGCGAGGGGGACGATTTTATGGACTTCTATGAAAGCAATGCATCAAAGTAGAAATGTGATAGCGAAATTGGAGGGGATGATAGTAACCAATGAAGATGTTTGTGAGCTTGGTGGAGCGGGCATGAGGCACCCACCATGGCCAAGGTGAAACTCTTCTTTTCCCCTCACTTTTCATGACAAAAATATAATGCTTTTCTAACTTGGTTGACAATTAATTATTTCAAACTTTAATGGTGTCCTTGCAAAAGTTAAGGACTATTATTCCACCTTAGCAACCTTTAGGTGGTGATAAATTTATTGTTCCCACTTTTAAAAATCCAAAATGACAAACGAGTTTCATGCATTGCATACTTGTGCATGAACTCCCCCATTTTTTTACACTAGAAATAGTGTCTTACTCTGTTTGGGGAAGTTCAAGCACAAGCATTGGGAGTTAATCTAAATTAGCTCTCCAAAAAATAAATTCATGCATCATATAGTAGTATTGAATGCATCACTTGTTTATTTGTCATGTAGCTTGCATAGTAGTAGGAAAACATGCATTCTCATTTAGCTTGCAAAATTTCCTATCGTTTTGGCCATTGAGGACAATGCCCATACTAGTGTGGGGATGATAAATTCAAACTTGACTTTTAAATAAAAAAATGATAAAAATTAAATTTTTTTGAAAAATACAAAAACATGTCTTTTTATTTCATAAGCAGAAAAATCATAAAAATTTGAAAAATTGAAAAACCTAAAACATGTTCATTCCTTTATAGTGTAGAATTGTATATATTTTGTATATACTTGTTTGTTTGTTTGTTTATTTGTTTGTTTATCCTTATTTCACATTGATCGACTATGCCACATATGAGACATGAGGATTATGAAGACCACATGGTATGATCTTTCCAATATCCTTTTTCCCTTCTATGTTAATGACAATGTGGCTTTATTTTGATTGATGCGGTTTACACCAATGTGATGGTAGGAGTTGCATTTCGTTTATATGACATACTAGTTGGTAGAAGCATATGCATTAGGTTGTATAAATTTTAGTTGCATCATGGCATATAGTTGCATTTTAGAAAATTTTGTGAAAACATCTATTTGGGAAACTTGACAAGTGTATATAAGACCCTTGTAGATACTTTTTCTTCTTAAGACTTTGCTCATTCGAATGCTTTTAAAACACCCTAAGATGTGTCATGCTAGTATCTTTTGACCCATGGATTAAGGCCTAGTAAAAAGTACCTTGTGGTGTGATAACTCCTTGGCTATCGTTTATTCCAAGGTGACTCTTGAAACCATGCAACCATCTTCCACATTCTACCACATTTTGTCAATAAAAGGGAATGGGCACAAAAATTATCAAAATTTGAGTTCAAGCATTGAAATGAAAATGAAAAAGTTTGCAATTTGCATCAAACAAAAGAGCAGTATAAAAAGAAGAACTACTATGCTTCAAATATAAGCACCCTCACTACAAATGGAGTAACTTTGAAAATGTTCAAAAGAAAATGCAAACAGTTGAAAGTTGTCAAGTATTGAAATCCCAAACATCAAAGAAATGGCAAAAAGAAAGTGTTCTCAAATGTCAAATGCCACAAGAAATTAGGGGGAAAAACAACAACAAAAGCAAAATCCCATATGAAACTCAAAACATATTGATCCCTTTATCCATTGAATCCACTTTTGTGCATGGTAGAGAGGGGACGACCCTTCTTCTTGTCTAGGCAAGAAAGGGAATTCCGCTATCCTCTAGTGTTTCTAACACCATAGGGAGTCTACTCTAGACAAAAGCATTTAACAATTGAGGATAAAGGTACCCTATCTTGACACAACTTGGAGGTGATTTATTGGTATCCTTCTAGGCTTTGTAGTTTGAATAAACCGTATCTATGATGGAGTGTGTGCCCTTAGATTTCTTCCCTTATAGATAATTTCCGCCACTTAGATAAGGAAAGTGGCTATTCATTTGTGTAGATGCATCCATTACTTGCTTTTGTGTGCTTAATGCTTGGATGTATTGCCATTTTGGCAAGACTCACCTTGCCTTGCAAGAAGGCATCCTACCTCATGGTTGTCTTGTTGTGAGTTGAAGGGGTGGAGTGAGACCCGTTAATTGTCTCATATCGGCTATGTTAGTAGGTTATTTTAAATAAAGGTCATAGTTTTAGTCACCTCTTTACTCGGGACGAGCAAAGGTTCGGTTTGGGGATGTTTGATATGACTCCTATTTCAGCACAATTAGTCCCCGAATTAACCTCATTGATAATACTTTATAGCACATAATTGGGTCATTTACTATCTTTAGTTTCCCATTTTGCATATTCTTTAAGGTTTTGTCCCCTTGGTAGGAAAGGAGTGCTACCCTTGCATTTATGAGGCGAAATGGAGCTAAATTGATCGCATCTAATGGCCAAGCATCAAAGAGAAAACAATACTAGAGGCCTAAGTAGATAATAAGGTGAAATGGGCAATGATGAAAAGATCCCTGCATCCGTGAAATGATCCTTGCGGATTGTTAAGGAGGAAAAAGAAGAGAAGTTGTCTGCACAGGAATCCGAGAGGATCAGGCACGATCCGGGCGTCTCACAACACCAATATCCGGGAGTCATGTGCCCAAGACGAGCGTATCGCAGCGTAAAGATCCGAGCGTCTTCCCTCTGGATCCGAGCGGATCGCAAGTCAGAGAGCCCGTGCCACAACACAGGACGAGCGGATCGTGGTAAGACTAGCACGGGAATCTGCTCATTTCCTTCGGGAGGAGCTTTTCCTCAACTTTTCTTAGGGTCTTAATAGTCATTTAAGCCCTTAGTAACCCTAATCTTTGTACCTAATCTTTAGTATAAATACCCCTTCTTACTACCTAGATTAGGATCAATGACAATGCTCTCTTAAGCAATCTTAATCTATAACAACCTGACCCACCACGGTCGTAACACAACCCAATAAGATGGGATATGTACCTTTAGGCCCGTCACTTGTCCTCACTTAAGCCCAAAAGCACAAGACCTTGTTACTAAGTGGTGGGTGGAATCCCTTATAAAAATATCACAATCTCCTCAATTCCCCGATGTGGGACAACCTTAATCTCAATAACTTGGGGTGTTAAAATCTCCCCCACTTAAAGAACACAATGTCCTCGTTGTGCCTCCAACTTGACCGCAGCCAAGCCCAGAATCCTCCCCCTCTAGGTGTGTGACCCGATACTCCCGACCACGGGCTCACCACACGGTCGTAAGGTCGCTCTGATACCATTTATAACAACCTGACCCACCACGGTCGTAACACAACCCATTAAGATGGGATATGTACCTTTGGGCCCATCACTTGTCCTCACTTAAGCCCAAAAGCACAAGGCCTTGTTACTAAGTGGTGGGTGGAATCCCTTATAAACATATCACAATCTCCTCAATTCCCCGATGTGGGACAACCTTAATCTCAATAACTTGGGGTGTTACATAATCCATCTTTACTCACCTTGTAATTCTCTCAAAATTAGTCTTAATTTAATTGTAATACAATTCTCAATATTAATCAAATCATAATCTTTCCTTATTTTCTCTATTGTTCTAGCTTTATTTTGGGTAATTAGAAGATAATTTGGGTTTATTTGGAGGATTGACAACCTTCCATCAATCATCAAGTACTTCTATTATTATTTGCTTTATTATTTGAAATCATCTTCATAGGTATAATTCTCTCTTAACCTTGTTTAATTATTGTTAATAACTTTCATTTATTCAGCATGTTTTGCCTTGTTAGTATCTTATTAGTGACAGGGCAGTCGTATACCTATCAAAAATAACCAACTGGCTCTAACTAATATAGCTAGGGAAGTCGAGTCGATCTCCACAGGGAGGCAAAAATGAGATTTATCTGTTTTAAGTTAGTTTAGTTTAAGTACGATTTCTAAACTAAGAGAGGAGACAAGAGAAATTGAGCGATAAAAATAATGGGATTAATAATAAAGAGAGAAAACTAGGATTGTCGGGTCATTAATGAATGTCAGATAATTGCAGCTAAGGTCACCAATCGGTCGCTTGTATCGGTCTAAGAGGCAACGAATATCTCCTTCCAGTCTCAATTCGCCCTAATATACTATTAGCTTAGCTTCCGCCCTCACTAAAGCATCCTAATGTTCACTACAGGTCTCAACCCTTCCAACCTTCCGGTCTAGGTCAAGGCTTACGAAGATTAATTATCTTGTTGTGTCGACTCAAGTAGACAAGAACAATTATATGCAGTGATTAACAACAAAGACATGATTTAAGCAACAGATCTGCAAACCTAATTAGCAACTAACATCAATTCATTGAATCCCCTAAATCCTAGCAGAAGAATTAACTAAACATAATAATGAATAAAGAAAAAGAAAAGGAAGAAGCAAGAACAAACATAATGAAGGAATAAGCAAAAGAGAATTAATATAAAAAAGAGAAGAAAGGTTACAGAAGTTTAGAATCCGGCAAAAGAACAAGGTAGCAGCAGTGATTAAGAGTAAAAACAGTGATTAAGAGTATATGATATGTGATAAGTGATGTTTATTAACCTAATGACGACTTCCTTATATAGGGAAGTGAAAATAAACAAAAGATAACCTAAACACGGATTAAAAATCCCGAGTATAATAGCTAAATACTCGATCGAGGACTTTTATATCACTCGATCGAGCAAATCCAAGCTAAACCTCTCGATCGAGTACTTTAGGTACTCGATCGAACACTTATTAAATAGGCACTACTCGATCGAGTAGAAAAAGGAGTCGATCGAAACAATTTTACTCGATCGAGTACTTTCCAGCGCACAATTCCTGCTTCGCACACTGAAATTCAAACGGATGGAATTTCTTCGTTACTTGGGCAAATAGGGTGTTTCCAGTGGCGTTGGAAACCTAAGAGTATAAGCTTTCATCTCTATTCATAATCACCTGAAAATCAATTGTAGAACTCGAGATATGGGTCTTCAAAGTAGGCACTAGTAATTTGAAGTTCTTCCTTTGCTCGCCTAGCTATCTTACTTCTTTGCGCATCACAATTAGTAGTTTTGAAGCTCTGACTCAACTCATCTCCTAAATGCATGCATAGGGACGTGTTTTAGGCTTGATTATGCCCCTTTCCAGTTCATACCTGTAAATAATACAAGAAAAACCAAAGTAGACAATTCGGGGGACATATGTAACTAAACACTACACAAAATGCATAGAAATGCGTGCAAATGAAGTACAAAATACTTATATAAAATACACGCATCAAATCTCACCAAACCAAACCTTTGCTTGTCCCCAAGCAAACTATATGCAAAACTAATGGAATAGAAAAGAAAACTCAGAGCTAGCTACAAATTGTCCACTTAAACCAATTTAATGCAACAAACTAACAGTTATAGCAAAAATGTCAAATGCAAACGAGTTGTTGGATGTTTATAATAAAGCTGAACTATCGACCTTGCAAGACCATCAAAATCGGACTCTCACGGGTCACTCTTCTCTCATGAAGCAAAGGGTGAAAGAATATATGTAAGAGAAGAAGAGAAAAACAGTCACTCACCTACACTGCGACCTACATAACATGCATGCAACAAAAATGATAGACGATTCTAATAACATACATACATTCCAACCAAACAAGGTCATGTCACAGACGAGGGCTTACAAAAATATGGTAAAGTGAGGCAATGGGTAAGAAAAGGCAATACATTTATGGGAATGTGGAGGAATAGGCGGCCAAGCTAGTACCTAAACAGAACCAAATAACAACATCCGATTCTTACGCAATTATAGAATTAAGCACATGTGCTTTTCATTTGGCACCAAAACTCACCAACCCAAACCGAACATATTCTTCAATAGATATAAATAAAGCATAGGAGTGAAACCGTCAACAATCAAACATCTTATTTTTTCATTTTCTTCTCTCTTTTTTTTTTTTTTTTTTCATTTTCTATATTTTTTTCGATTTTCTTTTTTATCCTCCTTTCCTTCATAAATTACCAACTCCAAATCATCTGATACAAACCAAAATTGGCACACTAAATTATATAACGCAAAACATACACTAACTAGCTTGACAAGGCAGGCTAAATTTGGATGTAGTTAAGGGTCAAAAGGCAAATTTGGCTAATGTGGAGTTAATGGGTAAAAATGAAAGAAAAAGGGGAATGTAAGCGCCTACATGCATGTGACACCAACCACTAACCCGAATGTATGTAGGCAAAAAGCAATTAAATTTCATATACGTGCAAATTAATGAACATGTTATGCAAGGAGTAACTACTCACATTCCTACATGAAACCGGTCACAAATGACACCAGTTTATACGGCTCTAAATCATAGAAATTATAAGTAGCTTGCCAAAATTTTCGGGTCAAGTCTATTCGTTCAGCTTAATTTTAACATTAACTCGTAGATATGCAAAATGACAAAGCTAAAAAGATAATTAGTTTAATGCAAGGTTTAAGCAAAAAGACAATTGCCGTGCAATTTCATCATTGAAATCTACTGTTCCGACTCAACCTATATGCTAAAATAAATGTGAATTTTTTTTGATTTTTTCGAATTTTTTGTTTTTTATGATATTTTTGAATTTTATGAAAATGAACAACAATGCATACAGAAATTAAATGTGATAACAGAAATGCAATAAAAACATAAATGTAGACACAGATATGGATGCATAACCTCCCCAAACCAAATCGTACAATGCCCTCATTGTACCCAAAAATAAGGAAAGGAAATGCAAACTAAAAAGGAGAGAGTGGAGATGCGGAAAACTCACAAGAATACGCGAAGAAGGGACCTCCCCAAACCAGCCAGCAACATGGGAGGTCACAAACAGCTTCACAGTGGCGTCACGGGAAGCGAATCAAAACGGAAGTACTCGATCGAAAGGGCACAATGATCGATCGAGTGAACCGGGCGTCTAAGCAGTTCGGTCGAGGAAATAGGGCTCTCGATCTAAAGACCTTCTTTTGCAGGCACTCGATCGAGGAGAAGGTATGTTCGATCGAGTGAAATCAGCAGCAAAAGAGTACGATCGAGTATAAAAAAAAAACTCGATCGAGCCATCCACGTTAGATTCCTGCAACGATGCAATAAACAGCCCGCGGAACTAACAAAACAAGCTAAATGTTCCAGTCTATGGTTTAAAAACCAATTATTACACACGCAACAAGAACTTAAAAGCAAATGAACTGAAAATTTAAACTCCGGCTTGCCTCCCGTACAACGCTAGTTTCAGACAGGTCCCAGCTCGACCTTCTTTTCTTTTAGTCAGCTACTCCGATGGAGCCCAGTCAAAACAACTCAAAGCACGCAGCAATAGATCACATAACTGCGCATGTGCTACACAAAAATGTAAGTAGCACCATAAAATAGCAATAGCATAGGAAATTAAAATGAAATAGCATTTAAGTCTAACAAATTTCCTATGACAGCTCCTAAAAACATCCACAAAATTATTCCTCCCTCCAGCTAAGGGCGGAATATAGAAGCTTAAATTAACCACGAGTGGAAAATAAGAGAGCTCATGAGCATTTGACTCAAAAATAACGCGAGTATAATCCGGCAATCGACGGGTTTATATTGTGAGGTGGAGGAATCTGGTCTTCTAAAGGAGAAGGTGGGTATTCATCCCAAATGCAAGGGACAGTAAAGTCAATTGGGTCCTCAACAATAGGTTCATCCATAATATCGTCATAACTATCCAATTAAACCTCAAGACTGTCAAAAATTTTCTCCTCACTCTCCATAGGGTCGGACTCGTCAGTAGGGAAGTTCTAAAAGAGACCTTCCCAGTCGTCCTCACTATCTGTGCAAGAATCATAGAGGGGTTCTAAATTATCCTTATAAAAGGGATTATCAACCACGCTAATGGTCTCCTCTATTTTTCCGTCAGTATTTCCTAAAACGGTTTCTAAGGTCTCACCCACCCCCTCATCTGAGTCAACATGAAGAGAGAAATTGGGTTTAACAGTTTCAGTAGCAAACCATTCAAAAAATTCTAATACCTCTTTTACGGGGATTCCTTCGAAATCCCACTTACCATTAGCCTCGAGGTATGCTCGCGTAGGGGCATTAATTCCCCGGATGATAGACTGGCATATTTGGAGTCCCGAAAGCATTCCTCGTCTTGGTTTGAGCCACTCCTCCCACCTGTCTATATAAGAACCAAAACTTTCGTTCTCTCTCTGTGGAAAGTTAAGAACGAAAGACATCAGAACAGTCTCAAGGAACCGAGGTTCGTTGAGACAAGACATAGACTAAATAAAAACAGATAAAACTACGCTGCATCCCCGGCAACGGCGCCAAAATTTGACAGGGCAGTCGTATACCTATCAAAAATAACCAACTGGCTCTAACTAATATAGATAGGGAAGTCGGGTCAATCTCCACAAGGAGGCAAAAATGAGATTTAACTGTTTTAGGTTAGTCTAGTTTGAGTACGATTTCTAAACTAAGAGAGGAGACCAGAGAAATTGAGCGATAAAAATAATGGGATTAACAATAAAGAGAGAGAACTAGGATTGTCGGGTCATTAATGAATGTCAGATAATTGTAGCTAAGGTCACAAATCGGTCGCTTGTATCGGTCTAAGGGGCAACAAATATCTCCTTCCGGTCTCAATTCGCCCTAAAATACTATTAGCTTAGCTTCCGCCCTCACTAAAGCATCCTAATGTTCACTGCAGGTCTCACCCCTTCCAACCTTCCGGTCTAGGTCAAGGCTTACCAAGATTAATTATCTAGTTGTGTCGACTCAAGTAGACAAGAACAATTATATGCAGTTATTAACAACAAAGACATGATTTAAGTAACAGATCTGCAAACCTAATTAGCAACTAACATCAATTCATTGAATCCCCTAAATCCTAGTAGAACAATTAGCTAAACATAATAATGAATAAAGCAAAAGAAAAGGAAGAAGCAAGAACAAACATAATGAAGGAATAAGCAAAAGAGAATTAATATAAAAAAGAGAAGGAAGGTTACAGAAGTTTAGAATCCGGCAAAAGAACAAGGTAGCAGCAGTGATTAAGAGTAAAAATAGTGATTAAGAGTATATGAAATGTGATAAGTGATGTTTATTAACCTAATGACGACTTTCTTATATAGGGAAGTGAAAATGAACAAAAGATAACCTAAACACGGATTAAAAATCCCGAGTATAATAGCTAAATTCTCGATCGAGGACTTTTATATCACTCGATCTAGCAAATCCAAGCTAAAACCTCTCGACCGAGTACTTTAGGTACTCGATCGAACACTTATTAAATAGGCACTTCTCGATCAAGTAGAAAAAGGAGTCGATCAAACACAATTGTACTCGATCGAGTACTTTCCAGCGCACAATTCCTGATTCGCGCACTGAAATTAAAATGGCTGGCATTTCTTCGTTACTTGGGCAAACATGGCGTTTCTAGTGGCGTTGGAAATCTAAGAGGACAAGCTTTCATATCCAATTAGAATCACCAGAAAATATGTTGTAGAACTCGAGATATGTGTCTTCAAATTAGGCACTAGTAATTTGAAGTTCTTCCTTTGCTCGCCTAGCTATCTTACTTCTTTGCGCATCACAATTAGTAGGTTTCAAGCTCCGACTCAACTCATCTCCTAAATGCATGCATAGGGACGTGTTTTAGGCTTGATTATGGCCCTTTCCTGTTCATACCTGTAAATAAAACAAGAGAAACCAAAGTAGACAATTCAGGGGACATTTGTTGCTAAACACTGCACAAAATGCATAGAAATGCGTGCAAATGAAGTACAAAATACATATAAAATACTCGCATCAATTAGCATGCTAAACTTGATCATAAGTGAGTAGTTTCCTTAGCTAGGGTTAATGTGGAATTAGGGGAAATCAACATGGGGAATGATTTGTTGGAGTGTCCCCGACAATAATGCGATCACAATTGTCGATCATGATGATCACATGTTTAAATCTCATATTTAAGAATACATGAGGGAAAGTAATACTTTACAATCAACTGGTCCACATATATCAATAATGATTGGTTGACCAGAGTTTAACATTACTATCGTACGACGGTGGTGATAAGTTTATACCTTGAGGTCATACCTATAGGGTAATACTCTTAATTGATTATTTAATTAATCGCATGCCGATACGAGTTAATTAAATTGCTTAAAATTGATGGATGATTTTGTGAGTAAAATTAACGTTTCTCATTGTAATTCGATTAAATAAGATACGGTCTAAGTAATCGAATTGTTTTATTACTTAGATTAATTTATTGTTTACGAAACAATTTAAAGAGATTGAATAATTTATTATAAATACAAGTTGTTGTAATTTATAATTCGATAAACCATTTTTGTACAAGTAATTAAGAATTACTAGTTAATTTTGTATGTGACATATTTTATTAATATGTTGATTTTTAATATGTTAAAAATACATTATATTGTGACATGTCATGTAACATGTGACATATGACAAAATTGACAAATGACAAAATGAAATGGACTTTCCATTTTATGTTTGTACCGAAAAATGGAGGGAGGATTAAGGTTTATATTGGGTTGTTTATTTTAAATGGAAACACAATGATTAAGACCCTACTCATAGCCATGCACACCTACTCTAATCTTGAGAAGAACAAAGACCATGCATTGGCCTCTAGTTACCCACCCCCCCCCCCCCAAACCGGTTTTCTACTTGAAAAAGGCAAATGTTTTTCTTCTATAATTATTCAATTCTACACTTTATATTTTTCTAGTGTTAGAAAAATAACATAACTCTCTACATTTTGTGAAAAACTTAGAAAAAAAGAACACACAAAATCCTCTCCTCTTGACCGAGAAGGAGAGAACAAAAATCCATTTTTGTGTCAAGTTTAAGTAAGATTTTAATTAATACTAGATCATATTAATTATTATTTTTAAGGGTATTGCTTTGGGTATAATTCCTTAGGAGAGATTCTTCACTTGAATCTTATTCTTCCATCTTTGGAAAGCTCAAGAACTAGTAAGAATGTGAACTTACTAGTGCCCATTTATACGAAATACTCAATGTAAGAATTGATCTTCTCCTTATACTCGTAATTGTTTTGCATGCATAAGATCCGATTTAATTTTATGACTAAATTAAACTATCATACTATGAATATTTAAACATTTGAGATTAATGAATCCTAACAAGTGGTATCAGAGCACAAGGTTGTTGCATGCAAAATCGGGTTTGTTTTTCCGAGTTAATTAGTTAACAAATAAAACTTGTTATTTAGGATTTATGAAGATAAATCACGAAATAATTTTGCATGTTAAAATTTTCTGGTCCTAAATGGATTTTAGGTCATATGGGATGATTTATGGATTTTATTGTTCATTATATATATTATTGACATTAAAATGTGATTTTTATGAAGAAAATGTCATTTTTTGACGAAAATAGTTAAACTTCGAATTTTTTAGTGATTTTTGGATATGTTTTCACATATATTATATACTAGTTCCATGTTAAATTTCATGAAAAACTAAGTTATTTTGCATAAAATATGGGTTTTACAATTCAAAATCGAATTTAAAGGGTTTATTAGGTTAATATGAGTTATATTTCGAATCTGGTCATGCAACTTTTATATATTGTTACATGCATTCTTACTCAGTGTGTGTAAAAATATTAGACGGATTGAACTTCTTTTGCATGATTTATGAATTTTTGAGTAAAAATTCAATAAATAGTGACTTAAATTAGTCTATAATGCTAAAACATATTTCATGACTAAAGAAAAACGTCATATGTTGCATTTTATCCCACATTTCAGATCTAAAAGTGAAAGTTGATTGAAATTAATTTTCTCATATTTTAATGGTCATATTTGATAAAACCGATAAACCACAACAATGTTTTTCTCGAAAAAAAATTTCGAAATTTTTAACCTATGTTTTGAAAATTATAAGTGTCATGGTATTTTTCGATAATGTTCATGAGTTTGAATTTCAAATTTTGAAATTATTTGAAATTATTATAATTTAATTTGGAGTTTATAATATAAAAATGTATTTTTGGGTCCATTATGAACAATAATAAGAAATCAAGTTGAATTATTGTCAAAATGTTAGTGAAGACTAAGTTTTAAGTCTTAAGAGGGTTAGGGTAATTAACATGAACATAAATATGACCTTATGTAACATATTATGATTTTAACAAGTTATAATCACGCAAATCCATAAAAACCGATAAAATATACGATATCGGCTCTTAAAAGGCTATTTAGCATAAAATTAAGCATGTTGATACATATTTTAATGCCGCATTTTATTTATGATTGTCATATTTTTGATTTATATAATTTTTGAATTATGTAATTTTACTTAGTATGACCTTAGTTTTAATTGGTATTACCCGAAATGCATGGGAATATCGATTCGGTTGTAATTATTGTGATCTTGTATCACCGTTTTGTAATTTAATATATTTATTTTTATTACAAATGTATAATAGGAAATTATGTAATTTTTATTTATTATTTTGTAATTTCCCGGAGTTTCCATGAAGACGGTGTTACCTCGAGATGCGTGCCAAGACCGAATTTCAAGGAACCAAGGAGTTAGTTTCCGAATTTGTAATAGTTTATTAGATTTACTATTTTAGGAAGGCCATACTAGGACTTTATATTTATGCTTTGCATTTTCTTTATATGTTTGCATGAATCGCTAAATCGCCATAACTAAACATGCATTATATTTAATCGAGTCTTCGACCGCGTCAATTATAATTATCGTAGTTCACCGCTTTAGTTCACTTAAAACGTGATAGATAATAAATTGACATGACCTCTCGCTAAATTAATAATTGATATTTAGCCTTACCAAATAGTAGAACCCACGAAACCCAATTTCATAAGGGAGTTAATCCGGCTTCACCGTAATACAAACCTTGTTACGTTGGGTAAGTGTGTAGTAAAATGTTATTACTTCAAAATTTGGATGGAGCTCAACGGAAGTATTCGTGACCGTAGTCGCATGTGTTCCGGGCTAAAGATAAATATTAGGGTAATTTTATCGACCGAGAGTTCTAGAAGTAGAATCGATTAAAGAGTTAACCCACCGAGTTATATTGATAAGAGATGAATCGGCTCACCGTGCCCGAATTTATATGAATTTGGATCTCGGGATCATTTATAATAGTTGGGTAGAGGTCACTATATAAATGTTTAAAAATTTGTTTAAAATGTTTGCAAATTTGATCAAATGACAAATGTTAATATTTCCTTTACCTCCATATTTGTAGTTTATATATCGCAATAGATCCTTCTAAAGCAACTACACCTATTACCATTAAGTCTTGTCATAACTTATTTGACGATATTTGCTCCAACCACAATCTCGATACTACTAGAGCGCTTCAATTTGGGATCGGTTCCGATGGAAACCTTAATTTCATTACTTGCCCCATACCTCCTACTAAGACTAGATCTTTTGCGCATATTTCTCGGGAAGACCATCTCGCTAAATCTATGGAATCCTTATCTTTGGAAGAAAGTGATGCCAAATCTAGTGGGAGTCCTAACAAGAAAGCTCTTGCACCTAAAGGAAAATGGTTCAAAAGGAAGGGAATGAAAGGTAGAGGATTCAACAATGGGAACAAGATGGCTAGTGGGACTACCAAAGGAGCCAAAGTTGATGATGAATGCCATTATTGTCATGGCATGGGACATTGGATGAGAAATTTCCCCATATATTTGGGAAATATTAGGGATGGACTTGTTATTCCACTCGGTAAAATTCCTTCTGAAATTTATGTTATTGATGTAAATTTTACTTCCACCACAACGTGGGTATTAGATACCGGTTGCGGTTCTCACCTTTGTAATCATTTACAGGGGCTAAGAAACGTGGAAAAGCTAAGCAAGGGCGATGTTGATCTCCGTCTTGGGAATGGAGCTAGGGTAGCGGCTACATCCAAGGGAACTTATGTGCTTGTTTTAGCAAATGGATTTGAGTTGTATTTCCATAATTGTTTTTATGTACCTTCTCTTTCTAAGAACATTATTTCAATTGCTATGTTAGACATAGAAGGTTTTAATTTTGCCATTAAAAACAATTGTTGTATTTTTTCAAGAAATGACTTGGTCATAGGCCGAGGCTCTTCTATTAATGGCATTTATGTTCTAGAAACTTCTAATCCAAGTAAATACATCTATAATATACAATCAAAGAAACTCAAATCAAGTGATCCAAATGAATCGTACATTTGGCATTGTCGATTGGGTCATATCAATGAGAATCGCATTAAAAGATTAGTTTCCACTAATGCTATTAAACCATTCGATTTTCAATCATATGGTATATGCGAGTCTGGTCTCCTAAGAAAAATGACTCATAATCCTTTTAGTGGTAAAGGGACTCGAGCTAGTGAACTATTGGGACTTATACATACCGATGTATGTTGACCAATGACCATCACCGCTAGGGAAAATTATGACTACTTCATAACCTTCACCGATGATTTAAGTAGATATGAGTATATCTACTTAATGAAGTATAAGAGTGAAGCTTTTGAGAAATTTAAAGAATTTCAAAATGAAGTAGAAAACCAATTGAACAAAAGGATAAAGGCACTACGATCCGATCGTGGTGGAGAGTATCTTAGTAATGAATTTAATTCACACTTGAAAGGTTGTGGCATTGTGTCACAACTCACTCCACCCGGTACACCACAACTTAATGGTGTTGCCGAAAGGAGAAATCGAACCCTACTAGATATGGTTCGATCCATGATGAGTCAAACCGAGTTACCCGACTCGTTTTGGGGATTTGCAATCCAAACCGCAATCAAATCATTGAATAATAGTCCAACAAAGGCAACCGAAAAGACTCCATGTGATATGTGGAAAGGAAGGGTTCCTAATTTATCCTATATGAAGATTTGGGGATGTAATGCTTACGTTAAGGCAAAGACCGACAACAAGCTTGCCTCACGATCTAAAACAATGCCTCTTTGTAGGTTACCCCACTACCTCCAGAGGATATTACTTCTACAAACCTCAAGAAAACAAAGTATTTGTGTCTAATGAGGTTGTCTTCTTAGAAAGTGAGTTTATTTCTAAGAGACAGAGTGGGAGAAATTTTGAACTTGATGAAGTTCAAGAGCCACAAGCCGAAGTAGAGACGCATAAAGACGCTCCTTCGTCATCTAATTCTGTTGTTAATCCTCAACCGAGAAGGTCGGGTCGAGTTTCTCACCATCCTGATAGATATGTTGGACTTATCGAAGAGGATGGGACCCTCGATGTGTTGCCTTTAGAAAGTGACGAACCCGCCACCTACAAAGCTGCAATCTCTAGTCCTAATTCAGCTTTATGGCTTGAGGCCATGAAATCCGAAATGAGTTCTATGCATGAAAATCAAGTCTGGAACTTGGTGGATTTGCCTGAAGGGGCAAGACCTCTTCAGTGAAAATGGATCTTCAAACTAAAGAATGGCATATAAGAACATGATGATGTCTACAAGGCTAGGCTAGTGGCAACAGGTTTTACTCAAGTTCATGGTCTTCACTATGACGAAACCTTTTCCCCCGTGGCTATGCTAAGATCAATTCAGATACTGTTAGCGATCGCCGCATTTCATGATTATGAAACATGGTAAATGGATGTCAAGACCGCTTTTCTAAATGGGCGTTTAGAAGAAGAGGTGTACATGATACTACCCGAAGGTTTTGTCGATCCTAAAAATCCTAACAAAGTATGCAAGCTTAAGAGATCCATTTATGGTGTTAAGCAAGAATCAAGAAGTTGGAACCATCGATTTAATCATGTCATAAAAGAAAATGGTTTTACTCGAAGTATTGAGGAACCATGTTTATCCATGAAGTTCAATGGGAGCAATGTTGTGTTCCTAATATTGTATGTGGATGACATACTACTCATTGGAAATGACATTCCGATGTTGTCTTCCGTTAAGGAGTGGTTGGGTAACCACTTCCAAATGAAGGCTTTAGGATAAGCACAACGCATATTAGGTATCCGGATCTATAGAGATAGACCCAAAAGGATATTGGCATTAAGTCAAGAATCTTATGTTGATAAGATTCTTCGACGCTTCAGCATGGACCAATCCAAAAGAGGCTTGGTTACTATGGTTAGTGGGACCATATTGAGCAAGTCTCAATCACCCACCGAACCCAAAGATGTTGAACGCATGAAGTTGATCCCTTATGCTTCCGCCGTTGGATCAATCATATATGCCATGATATGCACTCGTCCAGATGTCTCGTATGTTTTGAGCATGACGAGTAGATATCAAGGAAATCCTAGTGAGAGTCACTGGATTGCAGTCAAGAACATCCTTAAATACTTGCGAAGGACTAAGGATTATGTGTTAATGTTTGGAGGTGACGCCGAGCTCTATGTTAAGGGTTACACGGACTCCAGTTTTCAAACAGATAGAGATGGCATGAAATCACAAGCTGGATTTGTTTTCATGCTCAATGGTGGTGCCGTTAACTGGAGAAGCTTCAAGGAAGCTGTGACTACGGATTCTACAACGGAGGCTGAGTACATAGCAGTATCAGAAGCTGCCAAGGAAGCTGCATGGATCAATCAATTCTTGGAAGGGCTATAAGTAGTACCTACCGCCAATGATCCCATTACTGTCTATTGTGACAACAATGGGACTATCTTCTAAGCTAAAGAGCCCAAGTCTAGTAAGAGATCTAGACATGTACTTAGAAAATTCCATGTAATTAGAGATTTCATTGAAAGGAAGGAAATTGCGATTGTTAAGGTGGGGACGAATGATAACATTGCTGATCTGCTCACCAAGCCTTTATCGCAGGCTAAACATGATGGACATGTTGCGTCCATGGGACTTAAACGCATGCCAGTTTTATGTTAGATTTTGATATGAATAAAAGAGTTGTTTTATTTGTTAATATGCGTAATCACATTTGTCTTTTAATTTTTCGATCCTTTGTCATATTCAAATGGGTTATAGAGACAAGATTGAACCCCATTAAAGTGAACTAAATTGACATAGTAATCGCCCATAGTCATTTGTATGAGGTGACTTCTCGAAGTGACAAGAGTGTGATGCGATTGATGGCAAGTTCAAGTGCCATAGACACATATGAGATGACTAGTCGATCACATAGGCAGACTGTTAGGAACACTTTGTCGGGCCTAATGACCGCTTATAGAGTTATGGCAAATTTTGTTGGGAAATGTGTCCTCAACAATAGTGCGATCACATGATTTAAATATCATAATTAAATCTCAAATTAAGAATACGTGAGGGATGATTCTTTATACAGTCGACTGACCGTCATTAATCGGTAATGATTGGCTAACTAGAGTTTGACATTACTGTCGTGTGACGGTGGTGGTCAGTTGATCCCTTTAGGTCACAC
Source organism: Silene latifolia (assembly GCF_048544455.1). NCBI lineage: Eukaryota > Viridiplantae > Streptophyta > Magnoliopsida > Caryophyllales > Caryophyllaceae > Silene > Silene latifolia. The sequence goes on from NC_133534.1 coordinate 123,749,811, forward strand.
CTATAGGATGAAGCCCAAATAGATATTTAATTAATTGTATGCGATACAGATTAATTAATTCCTTAATTATGGGAGTGCAATTTTGCGTCTTATTTTAATGTGATTAAATAAAGATTAAATTTAGTAATTAAGTGTTATATTACTAAATTAGTTGAGGTATTAATATAAGTTTTGAGGTAGAGGTAATTAGTTATTTAAAGTTACAAGAAGTTGTAATTTTAACTAACTAGTAATTAAGGGACCCATTATATGTTGATATAATGGTAGTATACTACTCAAAAAGTGGAGTGTATATTATATTATTAATTGTAATATTTAAGTGTTAAATGATTACATTAATAATTAAATATGTAAGATTGTTAAACATAAGACTTATAAGCATTTGTGGGACAAATGACAAAAGGCAAAAGTGGTCCATAAAAGACCAATATTTCGGCCAAATATGAGATGAGCAAAGATGCTCTTTTGTCTTATGTTGTTGTTAGTTAATGTGTGAAAGAGACACTACATACTAGCATTGCATACTACATCTTACACCTACATCCTACAATCTACCAAAAGCAAAAACAAAGTGAATAAAACAAAGGGAAAAAGATTCCCTTGTGGCTTGAGAAGGCCACCGGTTTTTGGCACCATAAATGGGCATTTTTGGTTGCTTATTTTTCACTTGCTTGTTTTGCTAGTTTAAGTTGTTTCTCTCTAAAATTCCTCACATGCAAAATTCATTCAAACTCTCAACAAATACTAATATACCAAATCTATTACTAGAAGTAGTAATATAAGAATATTAGTATTATTAAGGTAATATTTCTACTACATATCTAGTTAATATTAGTAGGAATTTTTGGGATTAATCTTGGGTGCAATTTATTGGAGTGGCTTCTAAACTTGGAGTCTTAGGAGGATCATCCATCATTATAAGCTTAAGAACAAGTGAAGGAAGGTGACCTTACTTGTGCCCATAATTTCGAACCATACAACAATGTAAGGAACATTGTTTTTCTTATAAATCTTTCATTTTGTTATGCATGCACTAGATCTAAAGAACAAATAATTAACAAGTTAATTAGTTCACTATTAGAGGAGTCTAATAATAGGTATATGAACCTAACAAGTGGTATCAGAGCATAAGGATGTTGCATGCATAATCGGTTATTGTTTTTCCGAGTTAAAAGGTTAACATATAAAACTTAAAAATTTGTGATTTATGAGCATAAGCCACGAAATCACTTTGCATGTAATATATTCTGGTCCTAAAATATTTTTAGGTCATTATTATGATTCATGGAAATTTATTGCTCATTTTAAGGATTTTTGGTCATTTTATTACATTTTTATGACTAAAATGGGAATTAAAATGCTAAAAATAGTTAAATTTCGTTTCTGATCTTGAAAAATTTATATGACCTCACATGCATATTTTACAAGTTGTGTGTAAAAGGACGAGTTAATTTGATTAATTTTGCATGATTTATGATTTTTATGAGATAAAAATGGATTAAAAGAGGTAAAATGGTTAAAATTAGTTAAATTTCGAATTAAGCCATGATTTTTTAATATGATGTCACATGCAAGATTTACAGAGAGTATGTAAATTTCTAGATTTAAATATCTTCTTTAGCATGATTTATGGATTTTTGAGTAAAAATGGCATAAATAGTGACTATTTTAGCAAAAATTAGCTAAAACGTATTGCATGGCTTGAGAAAATTATTTTAAGTTGCATTAATATCCCACTAATCAGATATAAAGTTGTAAAAATTATTGGTTTAATTTTCGTATACTTTATGTATTTTATGAGATAAAACCGATAAAAATGCAACTATATTTTCTCTAAATTAATTCGAAAATTTTAACCATGTTTTTTTTGACATTATGAGGGTCATGGATTTATTCCAGAATGTTTAAAAATTTAAAATTCAAATTTTGAAACTTTTATGATTTAATTTGGATTTATTTCATATAAATTATGATTTTAAGGTCAAAAATGAGCATAAAATTAAATCAAGTTGAATTATTGTCAAAAATTATGTGATGACTAATTTTTGAGTCCTAAAATGTGTTAGGATAATTAACTTGAGCTTAGATGTGATTTAAGTGTTAATTAGTGATTTTAAAAGGTTATTATCACGCATTTCCATGAAACCGGGTTAAATGTACGACATAAGTTAAATAGGGCGATTTGGCACATGATTTTGCATGATAGGTACATATTATAATGCTGCATATTTCAATTGTTGAATGTCTTTTATTTATATAATTTTGAATTATGTAATTTTATCTTAGTATGGCCTTAGTTTTAATCAATATTACCCGTAATGAAAGGGAATGTTGATTCGGTTGTAATTTAATGTGATCTCGAATCACTTTTATTTTTATTTCATTAGTTTTAATTTTACAAATGTATAATAGGAATAGCTTTGTATTTTTATTATTATTTGTAATTATGGAGCATCTTCAAGACGGTGCCATTCGGAAAGGTGATCCGACAAAGACGGTGTCTTGGGAGGCGTGCCATTTGAAGAATCAAGGGACCAAAGGAGTTGGTTTCCGAATATGTAATAGATTATTTGATTTTCTATTTTTAGGAAGGCCATACTAGGAATTTTAATTATTGCTTTGCATTTCTTTTAATATGTTGCATGCATAGCCAAATCGCCATAACAACACATGCATATCATATCGAGTTATCGACCGTGTCAATTATAATTATCGTAGTTCACCGCTTTAGTTCACTTAAAACGTGATAGATAATAAATTGACAAGACCTCTCACATATTAAAAATTGAGATAAAAGCCTTACCAAATAGTAGAAACTCATGAAGTACCAATTTCGCAAGGGAGTTAATCCGGCTTCACCGTAATACAAACCTTGTTACGTTGGCGAAGTGGGGTAGTAAAATGTTATTACATCGAAATTTGGATTGAGCTCAACGGAAGTATTGTTGACCGTAGTCGCATGTGTTCCGGGCTAAAGATGAGAATTAGAGTAATTTTTATCGACCGAGAGTTCTAAAAGTAGAATCGATTAAAAGGTTAATCCACCGAGTTATATTAATAAGGGATGAATCGGCTCACCGTGCCCAAGTTAATATGAATTTGGATCTTGGAATCATTTATGTAGTTGGGTGGAGGTCACTATATAAATGCAATACTTGTAGTTATGTTAACAAGTATTATTAAAACGATAGATGAAAATTAAATTCCTTCATTTCCTATTTTGTAGTCAAAATTTGTTTTAATCAACTGCAATGGCAACTCCAAACGCGTCCGCATCCACTAGTTCCACCCCGCTTTCCAATGTGTCATGGCTCCGATCCTTCATGGATCGATGTAAGTTAGAAAAGAATGGGTCCAATTTCGCCGATTGGGATGCACAACTTGCTTGGCCGCGCAAGGTGACGACAAGCTTCGTTACCTTACCGAGGCATCTCCCACCGAACCACCTAATACTAGGTCCGCCGCTAGGCAATCCTATGAGGATTACCAAAAGGAGTCGGCTGCAATGAAAAATGTATTGATCTTTGCTATGGAGGCCGAACTCCAACGAAGTGCTATAAAGATTAGCACCGCTCATGAGATCTACATGAAGCTTGTGAACATGTTTTCACGAGCTCCTAGGGTCATTCAATATGAGGCGGCTTCCGCATTCTTTGATCTTAACATCAAAGAGGGCCAAAAGGTGAGTCCACATGTGCTCAAGTTGATAGAGCATGTTGAGACCTTGAAATCACATAAGGTGGAAATTCCCGATGAACTCGTGATTGATCGAATTCTTCATTCCCTAAGCAAAATCAAAGCATATGTTCAATTCCGGGTGAATTTTAATATGCAAGATAAGAAGGTTTCCCTTGATGAGTTGCACAAAATGCTTGTGCAAGCCGAAAGGGACATGGGGCTAAGTGTTAGCACCACCAAAGATGTGCTCAATGTTAATCAAAAGAGCAAAAGAACCTTCAAGAAAAGTGGGAAAAAGGGAAAGAAGCGATCTCCCAACAGGAACTCAGCTAAGACTTATGAAGCAAGCACCTCCAAGCCCAAGTACAGTGCCCCCTCTGGGGACAAGTGCCACTATTGTTGTGGAGTTGGGCATTGGAAGAGAAACTGTTCCAAGTATCTTGGCGACATCAAAGCTGGAAAGGTTACTCCAGTAGGTATATATGACTATCCCTATCTTTTATGTTTCAATCTCAATTTGTATGTGATACAAATTGTGATGATTACCCTTTTTATTGTAAATAGGGCCCCCTCCTAGCAAGGACAAAGGCAAGGAGAAGCAAGTCTAGAGGATCACGAGGGAAGCTAGAGTAGCCGACCATGGTGATGGATCAATGGAAGCTTGGCTTTTAATTTGCTTTGTCTTTAAATTTATGATGAATTTCATGTTTTTAGAACTATTTTGATTTCCTTGTGTGACTTGGAAATTGGTTTGTATCCTTTAAACACGGGTTGTATTTTGGATATTGGTGATTTGGTTTTCAACCCAAATCACTTGTTTTATTATGTTGTTTGTTCTAAAATCATCATCATTAATTACTTGCGTAGAGAAACATTAGATAAACAACTTAAATTGATCAAGTAGACGATTATGATGATGGGATCATTATATGTCCATAAGCTATGAATCGGATTCTCCTTATGTCCTTGTTACTTAAAGTAACAACTTATTTATAAAAGATCAATTCTAAAGTTGTAATGAGTTTTTGAATTCATCAAGTAGGGAATTCACGATACCAAATGGACATATTATTCTAATTGGATGGTCAACCGTGAGATACCTAGAATAGAGAGTCTATTAAACCATATTACATGAATCAAACTACCATGTTTGGGATGGCCTTTTGAAGGCTAATACATTATCTTGGATAAATCCCAATACTCCGTTAAATATATATATATGTTTGTGCCTCACAAAGCTATCTCTCGAGAAATTAGGTGTATTTCTGAGAAATAGAGTGGGAGTAAATTGAATCGTCACAAACATCTCCTATAGTTGAAATGTTACTTTGTGAAAGTAATTGAATTATAGAGTGGGAGTTGGTATTGAACTATTATCTATAAAGATAGTATGAGAACATAGTTCAGTGGGAGTCTATCGCACATGTCTTATTGTTTAAAAATATTACTTTGTGAAAGTGATAGTATTATGACCATGTTACATTTGAGCCGAACATGACCATGTTACATCTAAGCCGAAGCATTACAATCCGAAAATTGTTGCTCATAAGTAGATTTACCTTAAAGTGAGGGTCTCTTTAAAGGGAAATAGAGCTTTAGAGTACACAAATGCATAAGATTTACATAAAGATGTTGATCAAGATAAATTGTGTTAGGGATTGCCACATTTCATTAAATGATGAATGGCAAATAAAATTTCGCTTTTCTAAAATGGGAATTTAGAGAAGGATGTGTTTAAAAACACAAAACCTTAGATGAAGATCTAAGAATCCTAACATATTATGCGTAGCTATCTTAAGTGATCACAAGATGATCTTAAGCTAGCATTAAAGGATTATACTTTTCGTTCATGTGATTATAGTGAATTGTTTCATTCACATGATTGAAGAATCATGATATACATAAAGATAAGTGGGAGCTAGAATTGTTTCTCCATGTCATATATGTTGATAACATATTACTTATTGAGAATAATATACCAATGATCTCTTCTGGTAAGAGTAATTGGAAGACTTGGAAAGGGATGCAAAGTATTCTAGATTTTGAATCTATGTGAGAGAAAATTGGCATAAAGTTGAGAGTCTTATGAAGATAAGTTCTTTCGTATCTGTTTAACATCAACAAAGTTGAATGGCTTATTCATGATGATGAAAGTGGAATTACTATGATGGAATCATAGTCGTTCACTGAACCCATTAAGTTGTTGATTACATGAAATCGATTGCTAATGTTTCCGCCATTAGAACGATTATGTATGCCAACAGACGCACTTTTTCTTTGTGATGTACCATATGCTAGGTGCATGATGAGTCAATAATAAGTTAATTCATAAGATGGGCTTGTGAAAGCCTTAAAGTACAATTGATGACTTGTACACATGTTTGGATGATAAACTAAGTTAAGGTGTTGAAGGGTTGCACAAACTTTAGTTTCCAAACCAAAAGGGATTTGTTGAAATCCTAGGATGAATTGTTGACAAAGGAGTAAGAGACTAAGAAAGGTGTTTTAGTTTCACGCATTGCAAAAATCTACAAAAGGAATCCAAGTTGTGATAAAATAGTCAACGTAGGGATTAAGGGTGAATCCCTCTACAAGTGACTTCATCACAAGTTATGCGATAACAGTGGGAGCGTCTTTTAAGTTAAAGAGCCCATGTCTAGTATGAAGTCCAGACATATACTTGGAGAAATTCATATCATGAGAGATGACATTGAATGGAAGGAAATAGCAATTAATAAAGTTGGAATATATGGATATCGGGTATATCCACTTACCAAGCTTGTATTGCATTTTAACTAGTGTTTTAATACACTAGAAATTATAGAATATGAAGTAGTAATTGTGTATTGACTATTCATATGTGATAATCACATTTATCGTTTGAGTTTTATTAAACTCACCCGCTACCTTGTCGTATCCGAATGGGTTGTAGAGACAAATTGAACCCCATTAAAGTGAACTGGATTGACATGGTATTCGCCCCTAGTTACTTATATGAGGTGACGTCTCGAAGTGACTAGAGTGTGATGCGATTGATGGCAAGTTCAAGTGCCATAGAGTCATATGGGATGACTAGTCGATCACATAGGCGGATCGTATGGGACAATCGTCGGCGGCGATGACCGCTTATAGAGTTCGGTAATTCATAAAGCCTGGTGGTCGTGGCAAGAGCTACTATAGTATTCTTATGAGTCAATTCTTTTGACTAGAGACTATTCGCCCAAGTTGGCACAATTTCAGATTAGCTTTGATTTATACTCTACGATTTCTTAAACGAGGTCAAACTGGGTATATTTTGGGTTATGATGGGTGTGGGTGAACGAAGGGAATAGGGCGATAGGAATTGTCCACCCCTTGTCGGGGTTGTTTGAAATCTCAAGGCCACTCGAGGAGTAGTTAACTGGAAATGCGTGGCCACGCTCGGAAGGTATCTATGATAGATAATTCCGGTCGACGAGTTAATCTCCGGATCGAGAAAACCACTCAAGATATGATCAAATGTAAGTACGACCTGCAAGACACCTTGCATTGAGTGGGAGATTGTAATAGGACAAGAGAATTGGTGACGCACACTTGTCGAGGACAAGTGGGAGATTGTTGGGAAATGTGTCCTCAACAATAGTGCGATCACATGATTTAAATATCATAATTAAATCTCAAATTAAGAATACGTGAGGGATGATTCTTTATACAAATCGATGACCGTCATTAATCGGTAATGATTGGCTAACTAGAGTTTGACATTACGTCGTGTGACGGTGGTGGTCGATTGATCCCTTTAGGTCACACCTATAGGATGAAGCCCAAATAGATATTTAATTAATTGTATGCGTCTGATTAATTAATTCCTTAATTATGGGAGTGCAATTTTGCGTCTTATTTTAATGTGATTAAATAAAGATTAAATTTAGTAATTAAGTGTTATATTACTAAATTAGTTGAGGTATTAATATAAGTTTTGAGGTAGAGGTAATTAGTTATTTAAAGTTACAAGAAGTTGTAATTTTAACTAACTAGTAATTAAGGGACCCATTATATGTTGATATAATGGTAGTATACTACTCAAAAAGTGGAGTGTATATTATATTATTAATTGTAATATTTAAGTGTTAAATGATTACATTAATAATTAAATATGTAAGATTGTTAAACATAAGACTTATAAGCATTTGTGGGACAAATGACAAAAGGCAAAAGTGGTCCATAAAAGACCAATATTTCTACAAATATGAGATGAGCAAAGATGCTCTTTTGTCTTATGTTGTTGTTAGTTAATGTGTGAAAGAGACACTACATACTAGCATTGCATACTACATCTTACACCTACATCCTACAATCTACCAAAAGCAAAAACAAAGTGAATAAAACAAAGGGAAAAAGATTCCCTTGTGGCTTGAGAAGGCCACCGGTTTTTGGCACCATAAATGGGCATTTTTGGTTGCTTATTTTTCACTTGCTTGTTTTGCTAGTTTAAGTTGTTTCTCTCTAAAATTCCTCACATGCAAAATTCATTCAAACTCTCAACAAATACTAATATACCAAATCTATTACTAGAAGTAGTAATATAAGAATATTAGTATTATTAAGGTAATATTTCTACTACATATCTAGTTAATATTAGTAGGAATTTTTGGGATTAATCTTGGGTGCAATTTATTGGAGTGGCTTCTAAACTTGGAGTCTTAGGAGGATCATCCATCATTATAAGCTCAAGAACAAGTGAAGGAAGGTGACCTTACTTGTGCCCATAATTTCGAACCATACAACAATGTAAGGAACATTGTTTTTCTTATAAATCTTTCATTTTGTTATGCATGCACTAGATCTAAAGAACAAATAATTAACAAGTTAATTAGTTCACTATTAGAGGAGTCTAATAATAGGTATATGAACCTAACAAATTTATATAGCCTGGTCGTGGCAAGAGCAACTATAGTATTCTAATGAGTCGATTCTTTTGACTAAAGACTGTTCGCCCAAGGTGGCACAGTTTCAGAGTAACTTTGATTTATGATCCTACGACCTTCGTAAATGGGGTTAAAGGGCTTATTTTGGGTTATGATGAGCTGTGGCTAGTCGAAGGGAATAGTGCGATAGGAATTGTCCACCCCTTTATCAAGGTTAAAACAATATCTCAGGGCCACTCGAGTAGTAATGAACTGGAAATGCGTGGCTACGCTCGGAAGGTATCTATGGAAGATAATTCCGGTCAATCAGTTATTCTCCAGATCGAGGAAACCACTCTCGATATGATCACTTGCAAGTACGACCAGAAAGACACCTTGCATTGAGTGGGAGATAGTAATAGAACAAGAGAATTGGTGTCGCAAACTTGTCGAGGACAAGTGGGATATTTTTGAAGTGTCCCCGACAATAATGTGATCACAATTGTCGATCATGATGATCACATGTTTAAATCTCATATTTAAGAATACATGAGGGAAAGTAATACTTTACAGTCAACTGGTCCACACATATCGGTAATGATTGGCTGACTAGAGTTTGACATTACTGTCGTACGACGGTGGTGATCAGTTGATACCCTGAGGTAATACCTATAGGGTAATACTCTTAATTGATTATTTAATTAATCGCAAGCCGATACGAGTTAATTAAATTGCTTAAAATTGACGGATGATTTTGTGAGTAAAATTCACGTGTCTCATTGTAATTCGATTAAATAAGATACGGTCTAAGTAATCGAATTGTTTTATTACTTAGATTAATTTATTGTTTAAGAAATAGTTGTAACAGATTGAATAATTTATTATAAATACAAGTTGTTGTATTTTATAATTCGATAAACCATTTTGGTACAAGTAATTAAGAATTACTAGTTAATTTTGTATGTGACATATTTTATTAATATGTTTATTTTTAATATGTTAAAAATACATTATATAGTGACATGTCATGTAACATGTGACATATGACAAAAATTAACAAATGACAAAATAAAATGGACTTTCCATTTTATGTTTGTACCGAAAAATGGAGGGAGAACAAAGACCATGCATAGGCCTCTAGTCCCTCCCCCCCCCCCCAACCGGTTTTCTACTTGAAAAAGGCAAAGGTTTTTCTTGTATAATTATTCAATTCTACACTTTATATTTTTCTAGTGTTAGAAAAATAACATAACTCTCTACATTTTGTGAAAAACGTAGAGAAAGAAAACACACAAAATCCTCTCCTCTTGACCGAAAAGGAGAGAACAAAAATCCATTTTTTTGTCAAGTTTAAGTAAGATTTCAATTAATACTAGATCATATTAATTATAAATTTTAAGGATATTGCTTTGGGTATAATTCCTTAGTAGAGATTCACCACTTGAATCTTATTCTTCCATCTTTGGAAAGCTCAAGAACTAGTAAGAAGGTGAATTTACTGCCCAATTATCCGAAATACTCAATGTAAGAATTAGTCTTCTCCTTATCTTGTAATTGTTTTGAATGCATAAGATCCGATTTAATTTTATGACAAAATTAAACTATCATACTATGAATATGTAAACATTTGAGATTAATGAATCCTAACATGATTCATGCATAATATAATATGTTTTCATAATTAAAGGGCTTGCTTGTTGTGATTTCAACTTATGCACATGTTATGTTTGATGAAATGCGAGCGTATGAATCCTTGCATTTTTTACCCATCACTTGGCTTTTCAATGAGGCTTGTAAGCTTATACACCAACTCGAGCCTCATTAGACCATGCATATAGTTGAGTAGGAAGGATTAAGTCGACTTGTCGGTGCTGTACAATCTAATCGATTCGGCTCCGGGACCCAAACCTTCTTAGGGATTGTAAGCTTATACACCAACTCGATCCCATCACAACAATAAGTGCTTGCTATATAATTGAGATCATGTTTGTATGATCAACTCCCATGAATCCCCTATGAACCCATGACACCCTGGTGCCTTTAATCAATTATTTACACCCCTTTTAATCATCTTGCTTATTTTCATTACTTGACTTTTATCTTGTTGATTTGTTTAGTTGATCTCCTATCTCAACCCAAATTGTGACACCCTAAGACACGACCATTTGCAATTGAAAATCCTACATCAATACCTGTCCCTTGGGATCCGACCTTTACTTGCCTCTTTGCTAAGAGTAGTTTGTAAAGTTATAAATATTGTTTTGGTTGGTAGCTTTTGACGACGAGTTTAAACTACACCAAGGAGTCGACACCAAATTTAAGAAAATTTGGAAACCATTTTGAAAAGAGATTTGAGTTCGATGTGAAAGTACGTGGTGGGAAGTTCGTTAATAAAACACCCACGCACGCCCGTTGTAAACAACAACCTCTACTAATGGATTACGATAGCTAATCGGAAAAGACTATGATCGTTGTATAAAAGTGCAAACACTCCTTTTGATCCTAGCATGTGTGTTTAGTTTCTAATCGTTTAATGCAATTTAAACTACTTTGTCCAAGTTGTTTTAGCATGCGAGATTGATTTAAAATAAAAACGCAAACAAAGAGAGGGATAAAAAGGCTTACGCTTAGCATAAGATAGATTAACATACGGTTAAGGTTAGTATACAAATGACGTGCTAAATTGATACAAAGTACATGTTAAGCACTTTCGAAAAAACAGTACAACATGGAAACTTTAAGTCGAGCTTTTGAATGTGCAAACGAAGTCCAATAAGGGGGTTCATTGACTTTTTGGAATCGTGGAAGTGTAGATTTAGCAAATATGGTTAGAAGGGTGGTCAATGATTGCTCCATGGTTGGTCAAATGGGCCGTGAACATGTGCTGGTCAAGAGGGTGCTTAACAGGAATTCTAGATTCATGGTTTTGGTCAAGGGGTCTTTCAATGATTATTTAACGGAGTTACGGTGGTCCTATTAGTCTGAAACTTGGTACAGTCCTAGTTCGTAGTGTAAGGATGAATGTGGTTGGATTGACCATGGTGGGAGTTGGCGTTAAGGTGTTGTTTCTAGGGGAGGAACACGGGCTGGTCGCGAGTTCATTCACGGTTGAAAACAGGGGGTAATTGCTACATTCATTAACATGCTTCCTATCTATGCTACGTCATCACTATTAATCTAAGTCAATTTACTAACGGAATTTACATGCTAAACTAAGTCATAAAGCTTGATAAGCGACCGAATGAAACTAATCCATGCTACTCAATTTACATGATCATACTACCGGATTAGAGTAGTGATTTACATGTGGGATATGATGCTAATGATGATGATAAACGAGAGATACAACATGGCGAAAGGGAGGAATTAACGAGACAAATAAACGATAAAAAACATGTTACAAATTAAATAAAGGAAAGACGGAGTTAGTAAAAGGCGTTATTACACCCTCAACTTACGTGTATGAGACAGGACGCCTAACTCGGAGTTGATATCGATCTCAAAATGTGCTTAAGTTGACAGAAGGTACGACTTTTCTAGTCGGTTTTTCGAAATATGGGTGCTTGTTTGCGACGGTCTTTACTGAGGTCGTTGGAGGGTCAAACGATAACGAAAATTCGATTTCATGGATGTTTCGGAATCGTGAGACTACAAAGTTTGTGAATATAGAAAGATTTTGTGTTTAGATCGTCCTAAGAGGTGCTAAAATGGATGAGAACAGGCCTGGTTCGCGTGCTCTGTTTATCGCAAAACAGGGGATGTTTCTCGTGGTTTTGTGCGTCTATTTTGGCTCGATTTTCTAGGGTTCTAACGTTGGTTTGCAGGTGATAATGGGAGGTGTTCATGTCTCCTGTGAAGGGTGTAGGTAATGGGGTATATATAGGAGAGAAATAGGGTGCAAATGTAGGGTTTTAGAGGAGGTGTAGCAGTTGGGCTCGGGTGGTGTTGCTGCTGGTTTCGTGAGTTTTCTAGGGTTTGGAGAGTGGGTTTCTTGAGGGTTAAGGCATGAGAATATGGGGATGGATAGGAGGTAGTTTGGTCTTGGTTTGTGTAGTTGGTAGATGCGAGTTTTGGGCTAAAAAGGAGCGGGTTTGGTGATGAGAAATTGAACGGTGTTGGGCTATTTTGTGTGGACTGGTTGGAGCTCAAAAATGGCTGGTATTGAGCTGGGTTTTGGCTAGTTTTTGCATGGGAAATAGGGCCTAAGGATAGGTCAGTGGACTAGGTGAAAGTCGGGTTTAAATCGGATTAAAAATCGTCGTTTAAAATCGCTTTGAAAACTCATTTTAAAACGAATAAACAAGCGATAAATAATCCAAAAAAACTCGAAAATATGAAATTATTTGATTAAAAATCATATGTTCAAAAATGCATCTCATTTAAAATCAAATTGTTAAAAATATTATTTTTCTAATAAACTTTTAAATTAGACTTAAATAAATAAAACATTAAAGACCTTATAAAAATTAATCAAAAGAAAGACACTTTTATTCGATCTATATCATCAATCGAACTCCATTGATCTCGTCAGTTGGATTTTACCCCGCTCATACATTAACGTCCTATCATAATCGGGTGTTTTGCGGGAGTTTTATAAATGCCAGTATCGTGACGGATACGGGTATCTACAGAGCCCCCACTTTGACTGAGGCTTGGACAAGGCGAAAGTCAAAGTATACCCCAAGTTCAATGACCTGAAGATTCTGCGGGTCGTTTATAGTCCATTAGACTTGCGTACATAAGCCCGCCAGCCATAAGCAGAGATCATACCTAAAACACGGTTCTGGAGCCTCAAACTTGTGAATGTGCTACTAGCCAGTTAATATCAAACTGATTGCTTTATGTGTACTGGGTGAATGAGCCTACTATTTGAAAACAAAGCCTGGTGCTGGTGAACGAAAATATCCCAAAAAGGGACATATCGTTCGAAGGTCTTATCGACCTGCTGGTGCTTATTGCTGGAAGGTTCGCGGACATGCTGGTGCTTATTGCTGAAAGGTTCACTGACATGCTGGTGCTTATTGTTGGAAGGTTCGCGGACCTGCTGGTGCTTATTGCTGGAAGATTCATTAACCTGCTGGTCCTTATTATTGGAAGGTTCGCTGACCTGCTGGTGCTTAGAGAATGCGATCCATAGCTCAGTATGTCGAGCTACTCATGGAACCCCATTTGCTTCTTTTGACATAACCCCTAGCTCAGTATGTCGAGCTGCTTACGTGTGACGGCTAGATGTGAGAAACTTGTGGATTGAATTTGCTTTATCGGGCTCACAGAGCCCGCCAGTTGAAAATGGGTTCTAAAACGAAATGTTTTAGAGCCCCAGTTGATTGTTGATATCTTGGTGATGCCATTGGGTGTACAAACCTATTAGCAAAGGTGCTTTGGTTCTACAAATATACCTGTAACAAACTAGTACAGTACTATACAAAGTAAAAATACTTCACATAGTTAAATCACATAGCATATTTGAAGATTAAATTTGATTTGATTTTTCGAAAGTCAAGATTATCGAAAAAAGGTTGGTTGTTTTGAAATCGTTGAAATTCAAAAGACTTGTATTTGAATTTGAAAGATGCTTGAAATTTGAATTTGAAAATTGACAGATTTGAATTTGATTTGAAATGAGGTTTGAATTTTGAATTTGAAAGTTGAAAGATTTTAATTAGATTTGAAATTAGCCTTGAATATTGAATTTGAAAGTTGAAATATTTGAATTTGATTTAAAATGAGCCTTGAATTTTGAATTTGAATGTTGAAAGATTTGAATTTCATTTGAAATTAGGCTTGAATTTTGAATTTGAAAGTTGAAAGATTTGAATTTGATTTGAAATGAGGCTTGAATTTATGATTTTCGAACGTTGACTTTGACTTGGTTGATTTGAAATTCGAGAGACCGGAGGACTCTTGATGACTCGGGTACTTGACATATGAAGTTGACCGGGGTTGACTCGAATTAGGACAGACTCCTAAGTGTGTATGAACCTTAGCAAAGATGATTGATAGACGACGTGAATCAAAAGTGGAAAGGTATCATAACTCCCAAGCGAGTCTTTCTTGGAGCGCAGACCATATCAAGTTGAACATCTTTGCCAACACTATCAAATAAAGCTCATTTTAAAACCTGAAAAATCTAGATCCTCATCCTAGCCTAAATCGAATACTAAGACTGACTCGGTTGAAGGTGGCTTGATTCGGACTTGATTAAGACCCGTATGAAATTGACAAGATGAAATAGTGGATGGTGGGAGGATTGAATCCCTTATTCTAAAGGACTGCCTACGTATTCACGTGGAGTGAAATCAAATCCGCCGTAATTCAATGAGGTGCATAAAATTGGTGTTTTGTTGTTTGTGCGTGAAGGAAAAGTAGATCTATATACTTACATATTCATATACGTTATAATTTAATTTGTCATAAAATTAATGATTGATCTTATGCATGCAAACATTAAAACAAAATAAGGAAGAAACATCCATTCTTACATTGGATTTTCGGTTCAAATGGGCACAAGAGAGATCACCTTTCTCTCTTGTTCTTGAGCTTTTCTTTTGGATGAACAAAGACCCAAGTGTAGGATCTCTCCCAAGGATTTATACCCAAAGCTTTCTCTTAATTAAAATTAATATTATAGTTACTAGTATAATATTAATCGTGTAGAAAATTGACCCAAAAATATTATAAAACACTAAATATTTTCGGTTTTTGGGAGAAGGAAGAATGGGAGCTTTTTATCTCTCTAAAACTCAAAGAATTAGAAATAATGAAGAATGAATTAATCACACAAAACATTTTGTGTATATTAGATAAAATAAGAGGAAAAACTCTAAAAAACCGGGTGGTAGGGGGGCATTAAGGGAGCCAATGCATGCACTTGTTTATCTTCACAAGGTAAACCAGGGTTGCATGGCTACTAAAGCAAGTAATCATTATGTTTTCCACTTATAATGTAAACACAATATTTAGCTTAAAACCCCTCTTAATTTCGGTACATTAGATAATATGGATTCCATATTATTTTTGTCAATTTGTCAATATGTCACATGTCATATGTTACATAAATTGCTATGTATTTTTAACATATTAAAAATCAACGTATTAATAAAAATACGTCATATACAAAAATCGACTTTAGTAATTCATAATTACTTGTACCAAAATATTTCTCCAATTATAAATCACAATAAATTGTATTTATAATAATTCATTCAATTTAATTGTTTCTTTAAACAATAATTTCATCTGAGTAATAATACAATTCGATTACTCAGTCCGTATCTCATTTAATCAAATTCCAATGTGATACGTAAATTTTACTTCCAAAATCGTCCGTCAATTTTCAAGTAATTTAATTAACTCGTAACGTTATACGATTAATTAAATGATCAATTAAGAGTGTTGCCCTATAGGTATGACCTAGGGGGTCAACTGATCACCACCGTCGCACGACAGTAATGTCAAACTTTAGTCAGCCAATCATTACCGATATATGTTGATCAGTTGACAATAAAAAATACTTCCCAATTGTATTCTTTATAATGAGATTTAAACATGTGATCATCATGATCAACAGTCGTGATCGCATTATTGTCAGAGGACACATATTCCAACAATCTCCCACTTGTCCTCGACAAGTGTGCGTCACCAATTTTCTTGTCCTATTATTATCTCCTACTCAATGCAAGGTGTCTTTCAGGTCGTACTTGCAAGTGATCATATCGAGAGTAGTTTCCTCGATCTGGAGAATAACTGATTGACCGGACTTATCTATCATAGATACTTTCCGAGCGTGGCCACACATTTCCAGTTCATTACTCCTCGAGTGGCCCTGAGATATTGTTATAACCCTGACTTGGGGTGGATAATTCCTATCGCACTCATTCCCTTCGACTAGCCACAGCCATCATAACCCAAAATATGCCCATTTGACCCCATTTAAGGTTGTAGTAACACAAATCAAAGTTAATCTGAAACTGTGCCATCTTAGGCGAATAGTCTTTAGTCAAAAGAATCGACTCATTTGAATACTATAGCAGCTCTCGCCACCACAAGGCTATATAAATTTGCCAGAACTCTATAAGCGGTCATTAGGCCCGACAAAATGTTCCTAACAGTCTGCCTATGTGATCGACTAGTCATCTCACATGACTCTATGGCACTTGAACTTGCCATCAATCGCATCACACTCTATTCACTTCGAGACGTCACCTCATGTAAGTAACTATGGGCAAATACAATGTTAATCCATGTTCACTTTAACGGCGTTCAATTGTCTCCACAACCCGTTTGGATATAACAATGTACAAGGTGAGTTAATAATAACTCAAACGACAAATGTCGACATCACACTCGGGTAGTCAATATCATATTACAACCTTGTGATGTATATCGTAAGTGTAAACACTTATTGATTGCGATAGAAGTTTAACATATCATGTGTCCATGTGTTCAAACTTCTTATAATCGCATTTTCCTTTACATTCATGTTCTCTCTCATAGCATGAATCTTACCAAGTACACATCAAGGTTCCCGACCTCGGTTTTGGTTCTTTATCTTGAAAGAACTTCCTTATAGATTATCACATAACCAACGAATTTGTGGTGAATGATATAACTTGTACTGATCAAGTACTCCATCCACACACAATGCACTAGGTACATGTTTTGTAGAGTCTTGCAACAATTTGTCAAGATTATTAGCCTAGCACTTCTTACAAGTCCTAGCTTAGTTAGGAAAGATTAGTTTTGAGTAACTTCTTATTCAACTAAGTATCTTTCTAATAACCTCTTATCTCTCCTTTTGATTTGAAAAGTTAGGATTTCCATAAATCTTTACGTGTGTTCGAACATTCTATAATATGTGCAACCTCTTAACACATAATAGAGTATTCCGTCAAACACCGAAATCGCTCATCGGATTCTACTTGAGAATTGATGATGTTTCTATTATGGCTTACCAATGAATCATCATGCTCTTATGCATATGATTCACTATTGGACATGTTCATGATTATTCTAATTGCGGAAACATTAGTTACTAATAATCATGAGATCAACCATTCATAGGTTCAATGAACGGCTACGACTGCTAATGGCAATTCCATTTTCATCTATATGAATAACCTATGTGTATGTTGATATGATGTGTATTTCTTAATACTAATCCAATATTTCTTGTCGTAATTGGATACATCATAGTCCAAATTCATCCAGATTTGAAAACTCAAAAACATCCTCTATGAAGGAAGGTGTTAGCTCGTCATTCTTTAATGAGTGGTGAGTTGTAAACATTCAAAGGATGATAGCTCCCACTAAATTCCATGTCTTCACATGATAATTTCCTAACTCCCACTCAATTCCACATATTTCGAAATTGACTTCTCAATCGAAACTTTTCAAGAATTGAAATATAAATTGCATTGCCAAGTTATTAAGATAAAACCATATATGTTCCCATCATATCCCTTCAAAATACCTATTTCGAAGAGGTCTCATTTTAACCTTACGTAAAGAGATTTTAAATCTCTAACACACTCATGTCATAATGATGTTTAGCAATGTCATTATTCAAATATAAATAATATCTAGAACACGTCCTTTGAAATACCATTTCGTAAGGAGGTTTAACCATTTCATAATGAGGTTAAGCAATGCCATTTGCGTGGTTAAAACTTGGCCATTGAAGATATCGGTATATCAATCTTTGCAACTCGATCATAACTAGTATGTTACTATGATTCATTTAGGCTCTTAAGTAAATCTCAAGGTTGAAACTATTGGTCAAAATTTATCATATAGAACTTAGTCAAAAACTTGTTAAGACTTTACATTAGTCATTTTTCTTCCAAAAGTTTCTTTTGGTCTCCTCGTGTAGTTATCATAAGAATATGTTCTTTCGATTACTTCACTTGGTCTCTTTTGTCATATAGAACTTACTTGAGACCATAGATCTCATTTATTTGGTATACTATGTAAATAGATATACCTTCATTCAAATCATTCTTTCTTGCGTAGATCTTCATTTACACAAGTACACAATTTTTATCTTGTCTCGTATGTTGTGTCCTCATTTTTCTCCCACTCTATCTTTAGAATAAATACACTATAGATTCAAAGATAGCATATGAGACACAAATAATGATGTTGAAGTTATAAGGAGAACTATCTCATAGATTGACTAATAGTTTTAGATTTCATATGTGTACTTGGTGATTGACATACCTTTAAGAGAGTTCATAGACTCAAAATCGCTTTATAAATGATCATACACAAGCCTTAAGCATGTGGACATATAATGAAACCCGTCATTATATTTGTCTATTAGATCACTTTAAGTTATATGTTTCTAAGAACAAACATTTAAACATGAATTTTAGAACAAAAGGATAAAATGATAAAACGGGTGACTTGGGTTGCAAACCAAGTCACCATTATCCAAATACAACCCATTATCCAAAATACCTTTCCATGTCGAACACGGAAACTTAAGGTTCTAAAATCCAAGACATAATTTAAAATAAGACAATGAAAAGCAAAGCTCCATGAAAGCTATCCCTAGCTTCTTGATGGTTTCTCATGCTTGTTTTTCCTTTCCCTTGGCTTTGCTTGGTGGAGGCCCTATTTACAATAAAAAAGGGAGATACATTATCACAACTTTGCATCATAATACCATATTTGAATTAGAAACATAAAAGAAGGATAGTCATTTACCTACTGGAGTGATCTTTCCAGCCTTAATATCACCAAGGTATTTGGAACAATTTCTTTTCCAATGTCCCATACCATTACAATAATGGCATTTATCAAGAGGACCCTTCTTGATTTTTGAAGTGTTAGCTTCACAAGTCTTAGCTTTGGTGAATGTGGGAGCTTGCTTTTTACCCTTCCTCCCATTCTTCTTGAATTTCTCTTTACTCTTAGTGCTTATGTTAAGCACATCCTAGGGTGGGTTCACATTTAACCCCATGTCCCTTTCGGCTTGCACAAGTAACTTGTGCAATTGTTCAAGAGACACATCCTTGTCTTGCATGTTAAAATTCACCCGGAATTGAACATACGCTTTCACTTTGGACAAGGAGTGTAGAATCCTATCTACAATGAGTTCTTTGAGGATTTCAACCTTTTGAATCTTCAAGGTCTCGACAAGCTCCATGAGTTTGAGCACATGAGGGCTAACCTTTTGGCCCTCTTTGAAGTCGAGATCAAAGAATGCCGCGGCCGCCTCATATTGGACGATCCGCGGAGTTTGTGAAAACATTGTCACAAGCTTGGAGTAAATCTCATTAGCATTGCCCATTTTAAAGGCTCTCCTTTGGAGGTCCGCCTCCATCGCAAATATCAAGACATTTTTCATTGCGGCGGACTCCTTTTGGTAAGCCTCATATGCTTCCCTAGTGGCGGCGGTCGACCTAGTAGTAGGTTCGGGTGGAGAGGCCTCGGTAAGGTAACGAAGCTTGTCGTCACCTTGGGCGGCCAATTTGAGTTGGGCATCCCAATCGGAGAAATTTGACCCATTCTTTTCAAGTTTACATCGATCCATGAAGGATCGGAGCCAAGAAGTATTAGCGAGAGGCGTGGCGTTTGGTGTTGGTGTTGCCATTTGTTATGAGAAAAAGAAGTGGTCTATAAAACAAAATATAAGGAGTAAAACAAATGTCGTTTTAATAATAATACTCGTAAAATGTATGATTTAAACAAGTTTTATGCATTTTTCTAGTGACCTCTACCCAACTAGACAAATGATTCCAATACCCAAATTCATATCAACTTAGGCACGGGGTAGCCGATGAAACCTTTATAAATATAACTCGGTGGATTAACCTTTTAATCGATTCTACTTTTAGAACTCTTGGGCGATAAAATTACTCTAATGTTTATCTATAGCCCAAAACACATCAACAAGGGCACGGGGTAGCCGATGAAACCCTTATCAATAACTTTTGTTGAGTTCAATCCAAATTTCGAATAAATGTGTCCATTATCCAAACCCACATTAACTTAGGCACGGGGTAGCCGATGAAACCCTTATCAACATGAATTCGGTGGATAGACATTTATCACCCACTTCCCCTACGTAACAAGGTTTGTACCCCGGGGTAGCCGAGTGCACTCCCTCGCGAAATAGGTTTTCATGGTTTCTACTATTTGGTAAGGCTATGTCTCAATTGATTGTTTTAGCGAGAGGTCATGTCAATTCATTATCTATCACGTTTTAAGTGAACTAAAGCGGTGAACTACGATAATTTTAATTGACACGGTCGATTAACTCGATGAAAGAAGATGCATGTTTTAGTTATGGCGATTTAGCGATGCATGCGACATAAAATAAAATGCAAGCATAAAAACAAATAAATCCTAGTATGGCCTTTCCTAAAATAGAAAAACTATTTAACTATTACATATTCGGAAACCAACTCCATTGGTCCCTTGAACTTCGGTTGTGACACGCATCTCGAGATAACACCGTCTTTATGTATCGCCATTCTTGAAGAAGTCCGTCTTTGGGAACTCCGGAATGAATAAAATTACATAATAAATTACATAATTTCCTATTATACATTTATAACTAAAATAAAATAAATCTATTAAATTACAAAACGGTGATACGAGATCACAATAAAATTACAACCGAATCGATATTCCCATACATTTCGGGAAATACCAATTAAAATCTAAGGCCATACTAAGTAAAATTACATAATTCAAAAAATTACATAAATTAAAATTATGACAATCATAAAGAAAAAAGCAGCATTATAATATGTATGAACATGCTCAATTTTATGCTAAATCGCCTTTAATTAGCCAATATCGTATATTACTCGGTTTTTACGGATTTGCGGGATTTCAACATTTTATAATCACAAAAATTACATAAATTCATATTTATGCATAAGTTAATTACCCTAACCTCTTAGGACTCAAAATTTAGTCTTCATTAATTATTTGATCATAATTAACTCATATTTATAAAATTGTTCATTAATGGACTAAAAATTACAAAAATATGCTATAAACTTCAAATAAATCACAAAATTTGAAATAAATTCAAAATTTGAAATTTAAACTCATGAACATTCTGGAAAAATACCATGACACTCATAATGTTCAAAACCTTAGGTCAAAAATTTCGAAATTTTTCCGGAAAAACAATGTTGCGGTTTATCGGTTTTTAATAAAATAATCATAAAAACATGGGAAAAATTATATTCATTAACTTTTCAATTTTAGATCTGAAAAAGATAATAAAATGCAACATATAACGTTTTTCCTTAGTCATAGATTATGTTTTATTAATTTTTCACTAATAATGTCAATATTTATTCTATTTTTCTTCAAAAATCCATAAATCATGCAAAAAGACTTCATTATAGCCCATTATTTTACACACATCTTTTAAAATTGCATGTGACAACATACTAAATTTCTATGACCAGATTCGAAATTTATCTCATATTAACCTATTTTTCACCTAAATCCGAATTTAATAATGAAAAATCCATTTTTCAAGCATAACAAGTCCAAAAATTATGAAAATTTACAGGTTATCTCAAAATAATATATTTGACAACATATCCAAAAATCACTGGAAAATTCGAAGTATAGCTAATTTTAGACCGAAAATGACATTTTTACTCATAAAATCACATTTAAATGCCATTATTGTATAATATGAACAATAAAAATCCGTAAATTTAACCAAAATATCCTAAAACATTTTAGGACCAGAAATTTTAACATGCATGAATTAATTTCGTGATATATCATAATAACACAAATTTTACAAGTTTTATATGTTAATCTTTATAACTCGGAAAAACTTTTAACCGATTTGCATGCAAACAACCATGGCTCTTGATACCGATTGAAGGAAAAGTAGATCTATATACTTACATATTCATATATGTTATAATTTAATTTGTCATAAAATTAATGATTGATCTTATGCATGCAAACATTAAAACAAAATAAGGAAGAAACATCCATTCTTACATTGGATTTTCGGTTCAAATGGGCACAAGAGAGATCACCTTTCTCTCTTGTTCTTGAGCTTTCCTTTTGGATGAACAAAGACCCAAGTGTAGGATCTCTCCCAAGGATTTATACCCAAAGCTTTCTCTTAATTAAAATTAATATTATAGTTACTAGTATAATATTAATCTTGTAGAAAATTGACCCAAAAATATTATAAAACACTTAATATTTTCGGTTTTTGGGAGAAGGAAGAATGGGAGCTTTTTATCTCTCTAAAACTCAAAGAATTAGAAATAATGAAGAATGAATTAATCACACAAAACATTTTGTGTATATTAGATAAAATAAGAGGAAAAACCAAATGGTTTTTCCTCTCTCAAAAACCGGGTGGTAGGGGGGGCATTAAGGGAGCCAATGCATGCACTTGTTTATCTTCACAAGGTAAACTAGGGTTGCATGGCTACTAAAGCAAGTAATCATTATGTTTTCCACTTATAATGTAAACACAATATTTAGCTTAAAACCCCTCTTAATTTCGGTACATTAGATAATATGGATTCCATATTATTTTTGTCAATTTGTCAATATGTCACATGTCATATGTTACATAAATTTGCTATGTATTTTTAACATATTAAAAATCAACGTATTAATAAAAATACGTCATATACAAAAATCGACTTTAGTAATTCATAATTACTTGTACCAAAATATTTCTCCAATTATAAATCACAATAAATTGTATTTATAATAATTCATTCAATTTAATTGTTTCTTTAAACAATAATTTCATCTGAGTAATAATACAATTCGATTACTCAGACAGTATCTCATTTAATCAAATTTCAATGTGATACGTAAATTTTACTTCCAAAATCGTCCGTCAATTTTCAAGTAATTTAATTAACTCGTAACGTTATACGATTAATTAAATGATCAATTAAGAGTGTTGCCCTATAGGTATGACCTAGGGGGTCAACTGATCACCACCGTCGCACGACCGTAATGTCAAACTCTAGTCAGCCAATCATTACCGATATATGTTGATCAGTTGACAGTAAAAAATACTTCCCAATTGTATTCTTTATAATGAGTTTTAAACATGTGATCATCATGATCAACAGTCGTGATCGCATTATTGTCGGAGGACACATATTCCAACAGTGCGTACACACCCAGAGGTTTCACCTAAGGTATTATGTTGTATTCTGTTCTAGCCTGCAAGGTACCGTTAAATCCCATATCTGGGGTTGGTGTAAAAGGCTTGGATGCTTTGGGATGTGGAGCTTGGTAATAAGGGGTTTGAATGGTGAACCATCACTCTGAAGGTTTGTTTTGTCGTGCTTAGGCCAATGGGTTATGGCTGCTGATGCGGCTTGAAATGGTATCTCGGGTTTGATGGAACCTGAGTGCAAATGGGATGGAAAATGATGCGGGTTCAAATTTGCATGTATGGACCCTAAAGCTTGGGTGTAATGACACAAGCTAGATGAATCCTCAGAAATCCGGACTATTTCCCTATGACTGTCTCGAGAAGGCCTTAGGGGTGTAAAGGTTACTAATGGTACTAACTGACCGTTTTGGCTTTGCCTCTTGAGTTTTGATCCCGAATGCTTGATATTGACTTTTTGGCTTCTACAACTTTTGCATTTGCTTTCTTTCTTTTGCTTTTTGCTTTTTTTTTTTTTTTTTTTTTTTTTTTTTTACTTTTTTTGTTTGCCTTTTGCTTATCTTCTAGTCACAATTGATTTGTCTTTTGTAAGAATCGGCTTCGCCAATAGATTTCGGTCAGTACTTATATAGGTTGGTCTTTTCTCTCTTCGAGATGGGATGATTTTGTGGGAAATGGGCTTGCCTTCCGTCATGGCTATGAGAAACAAGGCAAAGTCTGAGTTCGTCATAGGATCATCTAAGAGCTTGTCTTAAAGCACTGGTTTTGATGGAGGTTTTCTACCGCCAGAAATGGAATAGGTAAAGGATGGAAACATGGGATCCTAATGTACCCTACCATTTAAAATGGGAAATACTTGTAACACCCCCTCATACCAAGGTACCTTATCAAGGACTACTCTTCTATGAAAGACTGTTACCATCTCGGTTTCCCGAGGTTAGTATATCAAAGTTACCAATTCCAAACAACCTTTATTAAAGTATAAAGAGTTAGTGATTACATGTTCATAAAACCAAACCACGGTATAACTATGAAAGATCTAACAACTAGAAAGAATGCAAGCTAAGTCTCTTGACGGTGGAAATCTAGACTCGATTGATGACTCCCCATGACTGTCTCATAGCTAAACATCTGCATTACCTGTCACAATCTGCTCACCATCCCCGAATGGATAACCGCAGGTTTTACAAAACAACAACAACAGGGTCAGTACCGTTCAATCAATGTAAGACAAACAAACAATGTAACCGGCTGATCATCCTCCGTAGTAACCGACTAAACACCGAAGTGTGTAGCCCTGCCAGATTACCCATCGCAACAGGTAATCCACTCTGCCAGTGGGTGACCGCAGCCCATCCCCACCAAGTCCAGCTCATCAACGAGCGACTAACAGTCCATGTCCTTTAATGTGCACATCCCCTCCCGTGACGGGTTCCACGGAGGGTGAACTAGGGTGTGAACCCACTCCCACAAGTGACTCCACCAAAATCACACACACACACACAGCATCACAGCTGTCACAACACCATAACCATCACAACACAACCACACCAACACCGTCTCCACAACACCCATTCTCCGATGATCAGCAGATAACAACAATTATTAACATATGCAATCTCAATCAATTAACAGTACAGTGTAGGGGAAACCCTACCTTTTTTCAATCCAAGCACACACAAGCAATCAATCATGATCCTTCATATATCCATCACAAACAGGAAAATCGAATTAGGTTGAAACCGGTGAGAAATCTTCAATCAAATGAAAGGCTCGACAATTCCTTTTCCTATCCCTCTCTCTAGGTTTAGAAATAGTTTTAGAGATGTTAAAATGATTTTATAAAAGGCTTAACTGTTACAAACAAAAACCCTTTGGCAAAAACATAAAATAAACCATGTAACTCGCTAAACCGGTTTACTCGGTCAAGCGCACTCGGCCGAGTAACACACACTCGACCAAGTACTCCAACTAAAATACGGAGTATTACAGTCTTCCCTCCTTAAAAAGAACTTCGTCCCCGAAGTTCGCACCAACCACAACCAACGACACCTAACATCACATATAATTAACACAATATAACTCATACTCATAATATAACTCATATGCATAACTTGTAAAATCTATGCTAACTCATATAGACTTGAGTAAACTCGGGTTGTCACATTTTATCCCCCATAAAAGAAGGTTACGTCCCCGTAACCTAACTCATATAAAACCACACAAGCCACGCGATATCACAGTCCTTCCATACAAATACAATTCATAATAAAACATATAAACAACATATGCAACTATACAATTCTAAATAAAACATATAAACAGCATATATAACTATAGTTCGACCACACACGAAAGCTATCATTCCATATAATAAACATGTTACCGCATTGTTTCAAGTAGTAATTACTAATGGAAATCCAAATAACCACATAGAAAAACATAGTATCACGCTACATCTCCCTCAAAAAAAAACTTCGTCCCGAAGTTTCTTATTCATCTTATATACCTACAGACCCTGGGTTTCGTGATGCACCACCAACATCTTTTACGATATAACAAACCACAATCCACCACATAAGGTCAAAATTTGTGCTCATCTGTCATATTTAACCCATTCCTAGGAGATTGTAAATCATCAAATCATGTCACATTTCAGTAACAACTCCTGAAGCCCTAATGCAAAACAAAGCTCACCTAGCCAACTAATACCAAAAGGACGAGACCAATCCACTGTTTATGCACATATACTCGAACAATAAACAAATGTAATAACACAACCTTTAATTACATGTCAATGTTATACTAGTTAAAATAACCGAACACGTTTGACTTATTATGTTACCAATCATGCTTTCCGACAGAGTTACCAATTTCATCGCAATTATGAAGAATGCACCAGAGATGTAAACAGCAAAACCCATCTTATCGTTACTCATGCTTATTACTTCCATTAAGCTGTACATACATAATATAAGTTGTTAATTCTCGCTATTACGCACAAATTTGTATCCACATTAGTACTACTTGGCAAATAAATTAAAATATGCACATGAACCAATTACACATGTATAACCCGTAATTCCACATCATGCTCAAACTCGGTACCCACACTTGTTCGAATTATTACTGCACACTAGTTTACAAGCACAATACATATTAAGACAATCATCATTTGCATCGTGATTAATAACATGTTCTATGTCAACTCATGTGGATCAAAAACTAAATAAATAAAAAATGCACACTTCAACACCAATATATTACCATCAATTAACTATCATTCAGCTGCTCACGTCATCACATAAGCCATCTATTTGCACCGTCAACCATATATTGTCATATCACTAGACATGCTAGACTAATCTTATACAAATAAATTACTTAATACTTCCGTTTCAACATATCAGCTTCTTATTTGTATGATTACTCCAATTTACATGATAATTACTAACACCATTAACTCATCGTACATTATTCATGGACTATTATACGAATTACCTCATTCTACAACGATTCATTCAACACCTATTGTGTTTTATCCCATATTCATGCCGATAATATAATAATCAACCATGTAACATATTTGACTCAACCAGACTCGTTAGCTTAGGTAACCACAATTTACATGCACGTAATCACACTTGTTACCATCTATAATATGTGCAACAATCAAACCACTTAATCAACCTAGCTATCATTCATGTTCATGCTATTTGCAGACATCATTATGTAATAAGTGGCATATAAGACACGACACCCACAATATTTCAATGTCATCACTTATTCCACATAGACTTATAGGTTCAGCTACTTTTCATGTCACCTAAACTTGTTGCCAAAACATAGAAGCTAAGACTTCTAAATTCCTAGGGTAACCTTTATTAGAAACTTATCATCAAACACACATTCACATGCACTATAAAGCATGCTATAACTTCCAGAACCACCAATAAATAACAACTTAACGAATACATTTGTTTTTATACTTTTTAGAAAATACAGAGAGTCATGGAATGTGGAGAGTTGGAATAAGGTACAAAGCACAAATAATCAATTTATAAGGATTTTTCCAAACCGTCAGGTCAAAACATATTGTTATCAGCAATTTGTCACATTTCAAGGTCAACTTTCAAAAATCATAATTCATTACTGACACATCCATATCAGGAGAGGTTTATCAATTTGGAAACTTCTACGAGTCTACTAATTAGGAGAGTTGGAATCACTCAAAAATCACTAAAAAAAAAATATATGTTTTTCTTATTCCGTAACTCGTATAGGCATGAAACCAACAGCAAATGAAAGCTAACACATGAGACTAACACATATAAAAATTTAGATAACATATCTTAATCACGTATAAATTAGCAGCCAAAACAATTAAGAGGCATAATCTGAGAAATAAATCATCTTTCAAGCTTTATTCTTTGTAATTCTTTATGCTACTGTACATGTCTTCCCCAGGTACTTAACCAAGCATTTATCAAACACAAAGTAACAAACTTAACATCACGTATTAAAATTGGTCATAAGATTCGGTCACGTAAAACAAACTCGGTCGAGTACATGACGTAATCTACCGAGTACAGGACACTCGGTCGAGTAGTGAGACTACTCGGCCGAGTTCACGACTCCAGAAGTTGAACAAGATTATCACAGAAAGATTACTCGGCCGAATATTGGTTACTCGGTCGAGTATTAAAGATACTCAGCCGAGTAAGGCCTACAAGGTCGAGTATCGGCACATTTCTCAACAACGTCCAGTTTTCATAAAATAGTCATATCTCACTCGTTTCTTGGTCATTTTAGGCGTGTGACCTATAGGTAGAATCGTAAGAAGACAAGCTATCACCTCAACTTGGAATTACATCAATATCATTTATAGAACTCGACTTATGACAGTTTTAAGAAAACCCTTCCGTAATCGATCTTCATACAAATCAAATTTTATAAACACAACAACTTGAACATGAATAAAGCAAACAATAACAACTCAATACCTCTAAAAATCAGTACATAGGTGAACTTTCATCATATCCGCATGTGTATTAAACACAACATAAACTTACGATAGCATACTTAAGCATGCAATTCTATATACTATGCATCGCTACCCAAGGTTAAGCATATTACGTCATAAATCTGAAAGCCACATAGTAAACACGTAACATGCCAATTCTTTTCACACCAAAACCGTTTCAACTGATTTCACACATCAATTCCATCATGCCTTTCTACCACTTTCACAATGTTCTTCACAGATTTTCACACATTACACCTTCTACCACATGTTCCAAGCATTCAATTTCGACACCACACGCATGAATCAATAAAACACACAACATAGTTCCCCCCATGACCGGCTTGAGTTTGTGAGGGCCATAGTGCGACTCCGGGACGTCTCCCGAGTCTTTACGGTAGCTCCAAACAACTCCCCTAGTCGTGTTCCCTCGTGGGGTTTAGTTTTCAGTACTTGTCGTTAGGAGCACCTAGACCAAAACACAATTTATAACTTCACCAACAACTCTACAATTATTAAAGAGGCAAGTAAAGGTCGGATCCCAAAGGACGGGAATTGAGATGAGATTTCTATTGCAACTAGCGGTGTCTAAGGGTGTCACAATTGGGGTTTGAAGTAGAAGATAACTAAACTAAATAGCAATGAAAGCAAACAAGCAAGATGGATTAAAAGGGATGTAAACAATTGATAAAAGGCACTAGGGTGTCATGGGGTCATAGGGGATTCATGGGAATTGATCATACAAACATATTCTCAAGTTATAAGCAAGCAATTATTGTTGTGATGCATCGAGTTGGTTTATATCTTACAATCCTAGGAAAGTTTGGGTCCCGGAGCCGAATCGATTAGATTGTACAACACCTACAAGTCGACTTAATCTTCCCTACTCAACAATATGCATGGTCTAATGAGACTCGAGTTGGTTTATGTCTTACAAGTCTAATTGAAAAGATAGGTGATGGGTAAAAAATGCAAGGATTCATGGGCTCACATTTCATCAAACATAACATGTGCATAAGTTGAGATCACAACAAGCAAGCAAATAAACTATGAAAGCATATTAATTTAAGTCTGAATCATTCCCCATATTGGTTTCCCCTAATTACCCATTAACCCTAGCTAAGGAAACTACTCACTCATTATCATGTTGAACATGCTAGCAAGGTTGTCAATCATACCAACAAAGTGAAACATGATGAATAAATGAAAGTGATTAACAATAATTAAAAAGGTATTAAGAGAATTATACCTACTAATGATTCCAATAATAAAGCAAAGAATAAAAGAAGTACTTGATGCTTGATTGGAAGGTTGTCAATCTCCTAATAATAACCCAAATAATCTTCAATTACCCAAAATAAAGGATGAACAAGAGAGAGATTAAGGAAATAAAACTTGTATTAAAACTTGATTAAATGTTGTTTACAGGATTAAAGAGAGATTTTATTGATATTAACTACCCTAAAAATTGCTAAGAAGAACATGCTCTTCTAATTAGACTAATGGGGTATTTATAGTGGGGATTAGGTACATAAATTAGGGTTAACTAAGGGCTTAAATGACGATTAAGTCCCTTGTTGAGGAATCGCCGGTCTCTAGGGAGACTCCGGTTTCTAGGGAGACTCCGGTCTCTAGAAAAAGATGTGCATCCTTCCTTGAAGCTTGTAGAAGACGAAATGAGACTGTCTGGGAATCCGGGCATGTTTAGCACGGGACGGGCGGATTTGGCAGCTTCTGGACGGGCATCCAGAGGGCGAAGACGGGCGTCTTCTGGAGATTCTGCCCGGGCGTCGAGCTGAGGAAGACGCTCAGATTGTGGGGTGAAGACGGGCGCCTTCTAGGCAATCCGCACGGATTGTCAGGCAGTGTCGCTCCTTCTTCTTTTCTTCCTTTTTCTTCATAAAATCCTTGAGGATTTCCTCGGGGATGCAAGGATCTTTTCTCATCATTGCCCATCTACTATAGTATGTACAAAGGCCTTCTAATCTTGTCCCTCCTTGATGCTTGGTCATTGAATTCAATCAATTTAGTCTCATTTTGCCATGAAAATGCAAGGTTTGCACTCCTTTCCTACCAAGGACACAAAACCTCAAAGAATATGCAAAACAAAGAACTAAAGACAATAAATGGCCCAAATATGCACTAAAAAGCATGGGAACAAGGCTAATTCGGGGACTAAATATGCTCTAATTATGGTCACATCAAATATCCCCAAACCAAACCTTTGATCGTCCCGAGTAAAATGGTGACAAAGACTAGGACCATTATTTAAACTAACCTAATAACATAGCCGATATGAGACAATTAGCGGGTCTCACTCCGTCCCTTCAACTCACAACAAGACAACCATGAGGTAGGATGCCTTCTTGCAAGGGAAGGTGGGTCTTGCCAAAATGGCGACACATCCAAACATTAAGCACACAAAATCAAATAATGGATGCATCTACAAAATAATAGCCACTTTCCTCATCTAAGTGGCGGAAATTATCTACAAGGGAAGCAATTCAAGGGTACACATTCCTTCATAGATGCAATTTCTTCAAACTACTAAGCCTAGAAGGATACCAATAAATCACCTCCAAATTGTGTCAAGCTAGGGTACCTTTGTCCTCAATCGTTAAATGCTTTTGTGAAGAGTAGACTCCCTATGGTGTTAGAAACACTGGAGGATCGCGGAATTCCTCCTCTTGCCTAGACAAGAAGAAGGGTCGTCCCCTCTCTACCATACACAAAAGTGGATACGATGGATAAAGGGATCGATAGAATACTTGATTTTCTCTTTGGGAGTTTGCTTTTGTTTTTGTTTTTCCCCCCAATTTCTTGTGGCATTTGACATTTGAGAACACTTTCTTGTCATTTCTTTTTGATTTTTGGCATTTCAATACTTGACAACTTTTCAACTTTTGCATTATCTTTTGAACAATTTCAAAGTCACCGCATATGTAGTGAGGGTGCCTTATATTTGAAGCATAAGAGTCTGTTTTTGCTCCTCTTTTCATTCGATGCATTTTGCAAACTTTCTTTCACTTTTCATTTCATTGAACTCAAATTGATTTCTTTTTGTGCCCGTTCCCTTTGATGACAAAATGTATAATAGAACATGGATGATGGATGCATGGTTTCAAGGGTCACCTTGGAATAAATGATAGCCAAGGAGTTATCACACCACAAGGTACTCTTGACTAGGCCTTAATCCATGGGTCAAAGGATACTAGCATGACACATCGTAGGGTGTTTTTGTAACACCCCGTAAT
Source organism: Silene latifolia (assembly GCF_048544455.1). NCBI lineage: Eukaryota > Viridiplantae > Streptophyta > Magnoliopsida > Caryophyllales > Caryophyllaceae > Silene > Silene latifolia. The sequence continues at coordinate 123,781,794 of NC_133534.1, forward strand.
TTCGGACCGTTATTATATTGCGAAAGTAATTTATTAATCAAGTTGAATTTAATATTAATGTATTTGAAGTAATAATAATTCAATGAAATATAATTCTATTATATTTTGAAGTAAAGTATTTATTTTGAGAGTTTCGAAATGTTTAAAAATAGTTTAAACCATGTAAAAACCTTTTATATCGAAATAAGGGCATATCGGGAAAAATGGCAATTCTGGTGAAAATTGGGCAAACGATTTTGGAAATGGGTCATATGAGTACTCAATCTTCTTGTAATCTCGTGTTTAAGAACTTTGGCATTGTCGGAATTTGCATTTGAAGAACGGTTCTAATTATCGTTGAAACGAGTCAAAACCGACTATTGAAATTCCGCCAAATCTCGCTCCTTCCCTCCTTTCCACGACACACCTCCTCTTCCTCCTTCCCATTCCTTCCTAGGACTTCCTTTGTTCTTCTTTTGTGCCTCTTGACCGAAATCCACAAAAAAAAAGCAAATAATCTTACAATCGTAATTTCATCATAACTTCTTCGTTTCTAGTCCGATTTTCGCAAAATTAATATTTTCGGAATCCTCTCTTCAAGATCTACATCCTAGTATATTTTCATTTCAGTTTTTATTATGTCGATTTAAGATGATTTTGGGCATAATTTCGGTTTTAGTGATTATTGTTGTGTTTTTGTTGTTTTTAATAGGTGAAGATTATGAGGATGATATAGGGGACTCCTATATAGTAGAGGATGATGGGTAACTACTGTTTTTAGGGTTTTCTCAAGGGTTATTTGCCTTTTTCTAGCTTAAGGTAACATATTTCGAGTTACTCGGCGAATTAATGTCACATTCTTTGCTTTTTGTATGATTTTGTGAATATTATTTGAGTAGTTTATTTCACATGAAAATAGGTGTTAAATTCATGTCTTTTGTATGTTTAAGTTCACATATTAGTATGGAAATGAAATGGGAATGATTAATTGATGCTTCAGACGATGTTAAACTGAACAAAAATGGAGAAATGGAGGGTTGGGGGTGGCGGCCCGGCAGGCCCGGCAGGCCCGTGCAGGCCCACGGCAGGCCCGGGTTGGCCCGGGTCGACCCGTTGCTTGTTTCGCGGTTTTTCATGCGTTGTTCGTCGTTTCGGGCGTATTAATGTTATATTTAGTATAAGTAACATATGAGTAGTCTTATGAAATGAATAATGTTAGTAGTAAATATAATGTTGATGGTAAAGTTATGTTTATATTGGTAGTTGGCACATGTTAGGATAGGTTATAATATGAAATTGTAATGAATAGGCATAAAATGAATTTTATAGCGATAATTGTAATGTTTGGATGATTATGCCGAAAACTGAGCCTTAGTCCCTTTGACTGAATCGATGTCAGTCAATTGTGTGATTGGTCAGCCGCGATTTAACCCGTACCTGTCGCAGGACTGGGGTTGCGGGTAAAAATTCGGTTGGATGAAAATTATTGTGAAAAATGGATAATTGGCCTTATTCTTGTTTTAGGCCATTTATTAAGTTTTTTGTCCACATGTGTTGTTGGTTGAATTGAATGGTTTCTTATATTGTAGAAACGGCCTTAGATTCCCTGAAACCTTTAATATTGTTAATATTGCTTGAAGTGGAATTTGGTATTGAATACTTCTTGCAGGTTGTTGTGTTTGTCATAGATAGGCCTTTATAGTCTTTGACGAGTATATGTTCACTTCTTAATATCCTTTGTGTTCCTGACTTGGTGGGATTATATCCAAGTTGGGGCATGACCTCGTTACTTATTTTGAGGGTAAGTGGTCAGCTTAAGTACTAGCCAACCCTTTGGTGGACTCCTTAGGGTACTCACTTTGTTTTAAAAAAAATTGTGGGTCTTGGGTGCGGTGGTGTGTATCCGCATGTCTAGGTCTGCGCAGATTTAGGACTAGGGTTGTGTTGTGTCTTGGCCATGTTTTGATAGAACCTCTGAGCCAAGATACCGGTTCGATTACCTTCCCTACCTCGTGGTATAGACTCGAGTTACAGAGTGACTATTGACGGTGCTAAGAACTTATGCCTGTCTTTGATATATTGCCCTTTCTTGTATGGTGATTTTATGAATTGTAATAGGTGAGATGCAAGCCGGTTACAATTGATAAAGTTTGGATTACTGCTTGTTATATATTTCACATGATAGTTTAATTTGGTCATTTAGTGTTCATATGTTAGAATATTCGATAATTAGTTTATTTATGATGTTGTTTACATGTTACATTAAATATGACATTTCGTGGCTGGGAGGACTCGAAGTTACTCCCCACTGAATTGTGGCTTTCGTGTTTGTATAAAATGCGATTGACAGGTTGATGATGATTAGATGGGATACACGGACGAGCTAGTGAGCAAAAGAACCTTGGACTTAGTTTGGTTATATTTTGTAGTAAACCCTTAAACATTTGGTTGTGTTTATATTTTGAAGGGACATATGTCTCCCTCTTTTACTTTGGTTTGTATCACTTAATTCTCACGACTTTAGCTATGTTATGTAAATTAGTTTGTTAGTATTTGCAGGTTTTGGCACTCTTCATTTGGAAATGTTTGTGAATGGTTTAGAAAAGGTTTTGAAATTACAGGTTTTTATCTAGTTGAACCAATTACAAACATATCCTGTCAGTTTTTCTGTAGAATTTACGTGTTTATTTAATGCTAAAAATGAGGGTGTCACAGTTGGTATCAGAGCTTGTTGCTCCCGACGCACGTTTGTGCACCCCACTTAAAATCACTTGACCTTTAAATAATAAACTTGAGAGATGGGTAGGATGGGTAGATTTAGGATTTTATGTGGTAGCCTGTTTGTGATTGCTAATTGTTAGGTACTAATTAAATTTTCTCTTTTGCAAGATGGCTCCACCAAGGAGAGTTGATGATGCTATTTTACAAGCTCTTACTCTAATCCTCCAAAACCAACAAAATCAGCAGAATCAATAAGCTCCTCCTCCTCCGCCTCCTGAGGGTACTCCAGGCACCTATACTTGGGTGGCTAACCAATTAACCCGAAACAACACTCCCACTTATGGTGGAGAAATTGATCCAGTTGCTCTTGCGGGGTGGTTTCGAGAGTTAGAGAAAAGCTTTGCGTTGTATGATGTCCAGAAGGAACATAAAGTGAAGCTGGCATCTCACTTCCTAGTACGAGAAGCAGATCGATGGTGGTCTATGTAACACCCCGGTTTATGAAGGAGCCTTTAGCAAGACATTCCCTGATAAACCGAACTGTTACCATCTCGGTTTCCCGAGGTAGTAAATAACAAATTAAACTCCAAGGCAAATTATATAATTACTTTTAACTTAACTATTACAAAATCTCTTTTCCATCAAATTACAAGGAACTAACATAATTGAAAGTGAAAGTCTTCTAAATAATGATCTAGCTACTAAGTCTTCTGATCCAGTGTCTCACGCCCATCAAGCTCCCGTCCTATCTCTTAAACCTGTCAAGTCTGCTCGCCAATATTTGGGTCGTCGGTGTGTTCACGAATACGGTGGTCAACCACGAGGTTGAGTAGGGAAAACAATGAAACAACAAAAATATGATATGCATGCTCCTCCGTCACCTCCATCTCCACCTCAACTCATATATCATAACTCATATCTCATAACTCATATCTCATAACTCATAACCCGGACAACCCAGCCATACCGATCCCCGGTAGACTATATATATCGACCGTAGTCGATCGCGACACCGCCTTGTTGAGGACACCAGGGCAAGTCCTGCAGAACCCGCCTGGGCCTTATCACAACCTCATCATCACCACACCATATCACCTCATCATCCTCCATCTCCAATGCATATGAATGCTCAACAGTAGACAATGCAATACAAATGTATAACAATGAATGAAATCATGCCAGCTACCAAATGTCGTGATAACACACTCAACACGAATAGTTCAGTCAACCATATCATAGCGTAATCAACAACCACGAATCAAGTCACGTTCACAACTTGGTCATATGAAACACAAACAAGTCAACACAATTCAATAACACGATAAGAAGTCAAGTGTATTTCCCTACCTCAATACCGCAATCAAATAGTCGGGTGTCCAAAGAATATTCCACAACAATGCTCCCCGAAAGATAATTAAATGATAAACAATCACTTAACTATTCCCGTTCCCAAAATAGAAGTTACTAAAAATAGAATTTCTTAAAATGGAAACTTTCCCGATATAGTAACTTTTCTCTTTTAACAAACCCGACTCAAAAATCCGTCTCTTAAATATTTTAAAAGACTCGGGAATTGCATTTAATAACTAATATGATAAATAAAATATTAAACGAATTAAGAAAACCCGAATTAAACATAAAACAACTCGAAAAACCCGAACCACAACCCGTGACATCTCACTCGCCCAAACCCTCACGCGCCGCCTGAACCACCGTGACAACCACCAGCCGTGCTCCCCACTTCGACCCCACCACCAACAACCACCACCGCCTGGTCGATCGTCGCCGGCGAGTCGAACCAAGATCGCCCTTTGGCCCGGTTCACCGCCAAGCCTCACCAACGCCCCATTTTCTCCACCTACAACCACCGCAACTCTCACCTGTCCCCTGCCAAACCCCCACCGTCATGTTCGCCGCCAACCCACGCACCCAGACACAGTGGCACCACCGTTTCGACCTCCCCCAAGTCCACGGTGGCGCCACCCCAAACCTACCCTTCCAAACCCGTCTGAAAACCCGCGTCATTACCCGTTTGCCACCCCCTGTCGCTGCCGCCTTTTACCGTCATTATCACCACCCAAAACCACCATAACCACCACCACTACACTCGTCACTAACCACCCTACCCATATACCCCGTCAACAACCACCAGAAACGCCTCAACAAGACACGCACAACCCCCCCAAAACCCGACAGAAATGATGAAAACAGAGGAGAAGGGTTGCTCTTACCTTTTTCCTGCCGCCACTACCGCCACCAGGGCCACCCACGGTTGTCGACAAACGCCTCTAGCTCTTCCCTGCTGTGCCGTCAACACCCACGGCCACTCTCTCTCTCTCTCTCTATGCGTGAAAGGCTAAGATTGGTGTTGATGAAGAAGGGAGGCGTGTGAGGTGAGGGGCGTGTATGGTTAGGGTAAAAAATAGGTTAAAATTTAGGTTAAAGATCAAGTTAGATGGTAAATGGGTCATGGGTAACGTGATTGGTAAATGGGTAAGCTATCGTTCAGTTAAACCCGTCTCAACAAGTTTACGAGTAACTTGGTCTTACGATATCAACACGACTAAACAATTAACTCGACTAAATTAGCGATATAAAATACGGGGTATTACAGTCTTCCCCCCTTAAAATGAACTTCGTCCCGAAGTTCGCTCATCTACCAAACCTCCACGCATCACCGTGGTTACCAAAACAGATTTTCTAATATAAGAACTCATGAACTTAGGCCCATAAAACAAAATGTTACAGTCTATGACTGGGCCTACTGTTTCATCTGAACCGGGTTTTGACTGGGAACGTTTCAAGGAATTAGTGGAGGCCCGATTCTATCCGCAAGAACTTAAACAGCAGAAGTTGAAGGAATTCATGGAAATAAAGCAAGGAAGCCTTCCTGTTCAGGCCTTCACTGATAAATACAACGAGTTGGCACATTATGCAACTAGATTGGTGAAGGATGACAACGAAAAAGCATTCTTTTATCTTGAAAAGCTCTCTCCTAAAATCAAAAGCATGGTCCGACGAGACTCCACCAGCTTTGTTTCAATTTACAATGATGCTTTATGGGCTGAGAATTCCCTGAAAGACATTGAAAATGAAGCTCGTGCAACCAGTTCCAGTCTTGGCAAGAGGCCTTTATATCCATCTTCTAGGCCCTATACTCCTTCACCCAGGTTCACCTCTTCTCCCTCTTACCCAAACAAGAGGAGATTTGATCCTACTATGCAAGTTAACCGGGGTGGTCAATCTTCGGCTTTTAACAACAATAAAGGTGCTAAAGACCGAGTGTGCTATAACTGCAAGAAACCAGCACATCCTGGTAAATGCTTCGTTGATCCTATCATATGCTTTTCTTGCAACAAACCGGGTCACAAGGCTAATGTTTTCCCGGAGAAGAAGGTGACGGCTCCTACTACTCCTGCTGCCCAGAGAGGCCGAAAGGCCGGATTTTTGTCATGAGCCAAGTAGAAGCTGAGGCACACCCTGATATCATTACTGGTACATTTTCTATTTTTGATGTTCCTTGTTTGGTACTATTTGATACGGGTGCCTCTTTATCTTTTATGTCAATGAAACTCTCCGATAAGTTATCACTTGAATCATCACATGAAGAAAGCACATCTATATCCTTACCCTCTGGTGATGTCTTCTCCTGTTCTAAAATCTATCCGAGAGTTCCTATTTCTATCGCGGGATCAATATTTCCAGCAAATCTTTTCCGATTTCCGCTTGAAGAATTTGATGTCATTTTGGGCATGGATTGGTTACATACTTATCATGCTCGATTTGAATGTCGAGACCAGAAAATAATTCTTACAAGCCCTTCAGGTCACCGTGTGTCTTATCAGGTGGTTAAAAGACAAACCGGTGCTAAATTAATTTCTGCTATGAAGTTTGTCAATGCGATGAAAAAGGGTCATCAAGCCTTCTTGTGTATGGTGACTCCATCAGATTCTTCCTCTCTGCCTCCTAAAGAGAATGTTCCTGTGGTATGTGAATTTCCTGATGTGTTTCCTGATGAGCTACCGGGAATTCCTTCTGAAAGGGAAGTTGAATTTACTATTGATCTTATTCCTGGTACCGGCCCTATTGCTAAAGCTCCTTATAGGCTGGCACCATCTGAAATGAAAGAGTCAAGACTCATTTGGATGATTTGATTGCCAAAGGTTTTATCCGACCTAGCTCTTCACCTTGGGGTGCTCCTGTTCTCTTTGTAAGGAAGAAGGATGGATCTATGCGGTTATGCATAGATTATCGTGAACTTAACCGGGTTACTATCAAGAATAAATATCCTCTCCCTAGAATTGATGATCTTTTCGACCAACTCCGAGGTGCTTCCACTTTTTCTAAAATTGACCTTCGTTCGGGCTATCATCAGATTCCAGTCCGAGAAGCTGACATTCCTAAAACCGCCTTCGGTACGAGATATGGTCATTTCGAGTTTACAGTGATGCCATTCGGATTGACCAATGCTCCAGCAGTATTCATGGATCAGATGAACCGTACTTTCAGAGAACACCTTGACAAATGCGTTGTAGTGTTAATTGATGACATCCTGATCAATTCTAAATCTGAAGATGAACATGCCAAACACCTTCGTGCTATTTTGGAGATTCTGCGCCGTGAAAAATGGTATGCTAAATTCTCTAAATGTGAATTCTGGTTATCTAAAGTGACCTTCCTGGGGCATGTCATTTCGAAAGAGGGCGTTACGGTAGATCCTACCAAAATTGAAGCCGTTGTTAATTGGAAAAGTCCGACCAATGTTTCCGAAATCCGTAGTTTCCTTGGCTTGGCGGGTTATTATCGGCGGTTTGTGAAGGATTTTTCAAAGATTGCTAGGCCGATGACTCGATTCTTTGAAGAAAGAGTCTAAATTTGTGTGGTCTGAGGAGTGTGAAAATGCCTTCCAGGAATTGAAAAAGAGGTTGACTACCGCTCCAGTGTTGACCTTACCTGAAGAAGGAGTGGACTTTGATGTTTACTGTGATGCTTCTAAGCATGGTATAGGTTGCGTCTTTATGCAAAAAGGGAAAGTCATTGCTTATGCCTCTCGACAACTTAGAGTTCATGAAGTTAACTACCCGACTCATGATCTTGAATTAGCTGCGGTGGTGCATGCTTTGAAGATTTGGAGACACTACCTCATTGGAGTCCATTGCAACATCTACACCGACCACAAAAGCCTGAAATACCTTTTTACCCAGAAAGATCTGAACATGAGGCAAAGAAGATGGTTGGAATTGGTGAATGACTATGATGCCGACCTAATTTATCACGAAGGAAAAGCTAATGTGGTGGCCGATGCTCTTAGCAGAAAATCCTGTCATTCTTTGAATTCTTTTCGGGAATTACCTCTTGAACTTGCTTTAGAACTTCAAAAACTGGGAATAAGTCTTGTAAAAAGGGGCTCTAATCATCTTAATGCCATGTCAGCCGAACCTGACTTCTACCGTGAGATCCGTGCTTGCCTTCCCGATGATCCTACTTTCAAATCCATTCGAGCTAAAATTCAACTTCGGCAAGCTAAGGATTGTAAGATTGATGATGATAGGTATCTTCGTTATCAAGGTAGAATCTATGTTCCGAGGGCAGCTGATTTGAGAAAAAGAATTCTTGATGAAGCACATCTCTCTCCTTACTCCGTTCATCCGGGAGGTACCAAAATGTACAAAGACTTGAGATTACAATTCTGGTGGCCTAGGATGAAGATTGAAGTTATGGAGTATGTCAGTAAATGCCTCACCTGCCAGAAAGTAAAGATAGAGCATCAAAAGCCCGGGGGTTTGCTTCAACCCTTGGACGTTCCTCTTTGGAAATGGGAGTCTATTTCCATGGATTTTGTGATGGCCTTACCCAGGACTTCCACTGGGAAGAATGCTGTTTGGGTGGTTGTGAACCGATTGACTAAGTGTGCTCGGTTTATTCCCATCAAAGAGACCTGGAGTTTAGAAGTTCTAGCTCGTGTCTATGTGGATGAGGTAGTGCGCTATCATGGGGTTCCTAAAGATATAGTTTCAGATCGGGACCCTCGATTTTGTTCTCATTTCTGGACTGCATTACAGGAGGCCTTGGGTAGTAAACTATTAATGAGCACTGCTTTTCACGCCGCCACTGATGGTCAAACTGAGAGAACAATTCAAACTTTAGAGGATCTTCTTCGTGCCTGTGCCTTAGATTTCCAAACTTCCTGGGAGAAATGTTTACCTCTGGTTGAGTTCTCTTACAACAACAGCTATCAATCCTCCATTAAAATGGCACCATATGAAGCTCTGTACGGTAGAAAATGCCGTACTCCAGTCTGTTGGGACCAAACCCAAAATGTTCCAATGTTAGGACCTGATTTGGTGACCGAGTCCATGAAGCAAGTTAAAATCATTCGGGAGCGGATGAAAGCCGCTCAGGACCGTCAAAAATCATATGCTGATGTCTGTCGTCGACCACTTTCTTTTGAGGTTGATGATCAAGTGTTCCTTAAAGTGTCACCTATGAAAGGGGTGAAACGGTTTGGCGTAAAAGGGAAGCTGAGCCCTAAATATATTGGACCTTTCCGGGTGATTGAAAAGATTGGTCCTGCTGCTTACCGTTTAGAATTGCCCCCAAATCTGAGCAAGGTTCACAATGTCTTCCATGTTTCTCAGTTGAGGAAGTACATTATTGACCCTAGCCATATCATCCAAGAAGAGATTCTTGAATTGGAGCCTAACTTGGCGGTTGAAGAAAGGCCAATTCGGATTCTTGAAAAAGCCAACAAGCAACTTAGGAGCAAAGTTGTACCTCTAGTCCGAGTTCTTTGGCGTTGTGGAAATGTCGAAGAAGAGACTTGGGAGACTGAAGCTTCTATGTTAGCTAAATATCCTGAATTATTCTCATAAGGTATTCCTTTTTCTTACTCTTTTTCCGCGTTACTAAGCCGTATTTAATCATAATTAGTAAAAATATTATTCTTATTATAGAACTTTAAAATAAAATTTTGAAAATGCTTTTATGATTTTTAATGGTTTTAACATTAATGAGTGTTAAATCTTGTTATTGGTGACGTCCCAATAATGGGTTTTCTCGTTCATTGGTGTAGAAATATTTTTGTATCTTAATATGAAATGTGGATGTTCTTGTCTGATCAACAAGAGTATCACTGTTTCATTGAAAAGATACCTATATTTTACCTATGATTAAATTATTAAGATGTTGTTTATTAAAATTTCTCCTTCTAAGTTTCGAGGACGAAACTTTTTAAAAGGAGGGGTGATTGTAACACCCCGTAATTTCGGACCGTTATTATATTGCGAAAGTAATTTATTAATCAAGTTGAATTTAATATTAATGTATTTGAAGTAATAATAATTCAATGAAATATAATTCTATTATATTTTGAAGTAAAGTATTTATTTTGATAGTTTCGAAATGTTTAAAAATAGTTTAAACCATGTAAAAACCTTTTATATCGAAATAAGGGCATATCGGGAAAAATGGCAATTCTTGTGAAAATTGGGCAAACGATTTTGGAAATGGGTCATATGAGTACTCAATCTTCTTGTAATCTCGTGTTTAAGAACTTTGGCATTGTCGGAATTTGCATTTGACGAACGGTTCTAATTATCGTTGAAACGAGTCAAAACCGACTATTGAAATTCCGCCAAATCCCGCTCCTTCCCTCCTTTCCACGGCACACCTCCTCTTCCTCCTTCCCATTCCTTCATAGGACTTCCTTTGTTCTTCTTTTGTGCCTCTTGACCGAAATCCACAAAAAAAAAAACAAATAATCTTACAATCGTAATTTCATCATAACTTCTTCGTTTCTAGTCCGATTTTCGCAAAATTTATATTTTCGGAATCCTCTCTTCAAGATCTACATCCTAGTATGTTTTAATTTCAGTTTTTATTATGTCGATTTAAGATGATTTTGGGCATAATTTCGGTTTTAGTGATTATTGTTGTGTTTTTGTTGTTTTTAATAGGTGAAGATTATGAGGATGATATAGGGGACTCCTATATAGTAGAGGATGATGGGTAGCTACTGTTTTTAGGGTTTTCTCAAGGGTTATTTGCCTTTTTCTAGCTTAAGGTAACATATTTCGAGTTACTCGACGAATTAATGTCACATTCTTGGCTTTTTGTATGATTTTGTGAATATTATTTGAATAGTTTATTTCACATGAAAATAGGTGTTAAATTCATGTCTTTTGTATGTTTAAGTTCACATATTAGTATGGAAATGAAATGGGAATGATTAATTGATGCTTCAGACGATGTTAAACTGAACAAAAATGGAGAAATGGAGGGTTGGGGGTGGCGGCCCAGCAGGCCCGTGCAGGCCCACGGCAGGCCCGGGTTGGCCCGGGTCGACCCGTTGCTTGTTTCGCGGTTTTTCATGCGTTGTTCGTCGTTTCGGGCGTATTAATGTTATATTTAGTATAAGTAACATATGGGTAGTCTTATGAAATGAATAATGTTAGTAGTAAATATAATGTTGATGGTAAAGTTATGTTTATATTGGTAGTTGGCACATGTTAGGATAGGTTATAATATGAAATTGTAATGAATAGGCATAAAATGAATTTTATAGCGATAATTGTAATGTTTGGATGATTATGCCGAAAACTGAGCCTTACTCCCTTTGACTGAATCGATGTCAGTCAATTGTGTAATTGGTCAGCCGCGATTTAACCCGTACATGTCGCAGGACTGGGGTTGCGGGTAAAAATTCGGTTGGATGAAAATTATTGTAAAAAATGGATAATTGGCCTTATTCTTGTTTTAGGCCATTTATTAAGTTTTTAGTCCACATGTGTTGTTGGTTGAATTGAATGGTTTCTTATATTGTAGAAACGGCCTTAGATTCCCTGAAACCTTTAATATTGTTAATATTGCTTGAAGTGGAATTTGGTATTGAATACTTCTTGCAGGTTGTTGTGTTTGTCATAGATATGCCTTTATAGTCTTTGACGAGTATATGTTCACTGCTTAATAGCCTTTGTGTTCCTGACTTGGTGGGATTATATCCAAGTTGGGGCATGACCTCGTTACTTATTTTGAGGGTAAGTGGTCAGCTTAAGTACTAGCCAACCCTTTGGTGGACTCCTTAGGGTACTCACTTTGTTTTAAAAAAAATTGTGGGTCTTGGGTGCGGTGGTGTGTATCCGCATGTCTAGGTCTGCGCAGATTTAGGACTAGGGTTGTGCTGTGTCTTGGCCATGTTTTGATAGAACCTCTGAGCCAAGATACCGGTTCGATTACCTTCCCTACCTCGTGGTATAGACTCGAGTTACAGAGTGACTATTGACGGTGCTAAGAACTTATGCCTGTCTTTGATATATTGCCCTTTCTTGTATGGTGATTTTATGAATTGTAATAGGTGAGATGCAAGCCGGTTACAATTGATAAAGTTTGGATTACTGCTTATTATATGTTTCACATGATAGTTTAATTTGGTCATTTAGTGTTCATATGTTAGAATATTCGATAATTAGTTTATTTATGATGTTGTTTACATGTTACATTAAATATGACATTTCGTGGCTGGGAGGACTCGAAGTTACTCCCCACTGAATTGTGGCTTTCGTGTTTGTATAAAATGCGATTGACAGGTTGATGATGATTAGATGGGGTACACGGACGAGCTAGTGAGCAAAAGAACCTTGGACTTAGTTTGGTTATATTTTGTAGTAAACCCTTAAACATTTGGTTGTGTTTATATTTTGAAGGGACATATGTCTCCCTCTTTTACTTTGGTTTGTATCACTTAATTCTCACGACTTTAGCTATGTTATGTAAATTAGTTTGTTAGTATTTGCAGGTTTTGGCACTCTTCATTTGGAAATGTTTGTGAATGGTTTAGAAAAGTTTTTGAAATTACAGGTTTTTATCTAGTTGAACCAATTACAAACATATCCTGTCAGTTTTTCTGTAGAATTTACGTGTTTATTTAATGCTAAAAATGAGGGTGTCACAGTTTTACAAGTATTCTAACAAGCAAAGTCTTAAGAAGAAAAAGCATCTACTAGGGCCTATATACACTTGTCAACCTTCCCAAGTAGACGGTTTCGCAAAATTTTTCTAACATGCAAACTACATGCCATGATGCAACTAACATATATACATCCTAATGCAAATGATTCTACCAACAAATATGACATATAAACTAAATGCAAGTCCTAAGTTCACATTGTTATACCGCATCAATCAAAATAAAGCCACATAGTCATTAACATAAAGAGGAAAAAGGAGATTGAAAAGATCATACCATGCGGTCTTCAATGATCCTCATGTCTCGGATGTGGCATAGTCAATCAATGTGAACAAGGATGAACAAACACAATATATACAACAATATATACATGATTATACTACAAAGGAAATGAACTTGTTTTTGGTTTTTCAATTTTTCAAATTTTTATGGTTTTTCGAAATTTTTTTGATTTTTTTGGATTTTTGAATAAAAGCTAAGTTAGAATTCCCCATCCCCAAACTAATATGGGCATTGTCCTCAATGGCCAAAATGATGAGAAATCATGCAAACATGATGCATGAATTCTACACTAAATGCAAACTATACTAATCTACACTACATGATGCATGGGTTTTTGTTTATGACGGAGAGCGTAATTTAGATTACCTCCCGTTGCGTATGCATGTACTTCCCCAAACCGAGATAGACATTATTTCTAATGTCCTAAAGTTGGGGTAGTTCATGCACACAAGATGCAATGCATGAACTAAATTGTCATTTTGGATTTTCAAAAGTGGGAACAATGAAATAAGAACACCTCAATGGGGCCGAGGTGTTAGTTCTCTATGTTGCTAGGACTCTCCAACCATGATTAAAATAAATAAATAAATAAAACAAATAAAGAAGTAGACAAACCTCAAGAGGGTAGGAGCCTCCACAGCTTGTTAGTCTTCCACCATATCATCATTGTCATCATCTTCCTCAATAGAAGTAGACTCATCACCACTTTCCTCTTTACTTCCTTGCTCACTTCCTTCATCATCTTCTTCTTCATTAGCCTCTTCCTCTTCATTTACCTCTTCATCAATGCTTTCATCAACAACCTCATCACCGATAACCTCATCGTCACCAGGAATCTCACCCCTAGATGCACTTGGAAAGAAGAGTTCCCTATCCACCCAACTAGGCAAAGGACATGAAGGATCAAGTAGTCCTTGCCTAGCTAAATGAAGGAGGGGTGGATATTGGGCTAAGTATGCATCTTCCCGATCCTTATAAGCTTGGTTGTGCATCTCTTGCATAAGTAGAGTCATGTAGTCATTGCTTGCTATAACACCTTCGGGTTTGAACTCTTGATACTTGAATGGATAGGGTGGTGTGACAATGGAGGAGGAGGGCATTTCAATTTCACCCCTTTGTTGACGGATGATGTATTCGACTTCTTTTGAGAGGGGAAGAAGGTAGTTGGTCCGATGGACACTCAAACGGCATATCTTGGAAGGCAAAGTAAAAGATCTAGCTTCATTGGTGAGCCACCCAGATTTGGTGTCAAGAGGGTTATGAGTGACCCATTTGTACTTGTTAATCATGGCATCCATGTCAATGAGATGACCCCCATTTTTCGCCACATACTTGCTATCCTTGTTATAATTCGGATCAAAGTACTTAGCCAAAAGAGTGACTGGACCTCCATTTACAATAAAAGTGGTGCCTTGCTTTCCACAATCAACATTTAGCCATCTTTCCACCAAAAGCCTTAGAGAACTGTAAGGCTTGGTGAATTCCCTTCCAATATTTAAGGCCGACTCAAATAGAACACAATCGAGCTTGGTAAAGTGGTTAGTGTCTTTTCTTGCAATGATAGTATTTCCGATGACTTTGTGCCACACTCTAATGCCCGGATGGTGGACTAATAGAGCGCGACTATCATGATAGTTCTCAAATTTCCTCCCGGAAATCGCCTCCCAAAGAGGAGCGGGGTCATACTTTTCGGGATTCTTGTAATAACTAGGTGAATCACTAAGACCCAATACTTTACCCAATTCATCAAAGGTGATGCGCCTACTTACATTGGCAAGGCGGAACTCGATGTTTTCTCTAGTCTCTACCTTAATCACTTTCAAAGAACTCAAGAATTCTAAGGTAAGGGAGGGTATGTCAATTCTCTTGTAGCAAACAATTTTCCAACCCCATGGCTTCAAAGAAGGCTTTTGTTTGTTCAAGGACATCCAATTTGTTCAAGGCATCTTCACATATGAATTTGGTGGATAGAAAGGATTTTCTAGCATACTTGGCAAATGTATCCCCATGGGAGTTAGAAATAAAAATTACCTCCGGATAGTTTGATAATTGAGCAATTTCCGGAGTTGTTGATGTTGTTGCTTCCAAGGGAGGTTGTTGTTGTTGAACTTCCAAGTTTGAACTAGCTACCACCATAGCCAATGAGGCTTTCTTTGCTTGAAGACATTTTTGTCTTGTTGAGAGTGCCTTTGCCTTAGGTGCCTTTGTTGATCCTTTTGTCCTTGCCATTGATGATTATACCAAGAAAAGAGTGAAAATCTTCAATTTCCAAGTATACCCAAATCGATTTTAAGATGAAAGGCTTTGCCTTTATAATTTCAAAAATCGACTCAAAGGTTGAAGATTTTGGTGCTTGGTTTGATTTTTGTTGGAAGAGGAGTGATTAATTGTTGTTAAAAGGAAGTTTGGATTTGATTTTGTTGAATTTGGTTGAGGAAATCTTGTTTTGGTGATGGAGAGGATGAGGGTTTTGAGTTTTGGGGTTTATGGGTAGTGTTTTGAATGAATGAATGAAGAAATGAATGTGGGATGGGGTATTTAAAATACCCAAAAATTTCAAAAACAGAAGGGGAAGACGGGCGTCTTTCCTTCGCGACGCTCGGATTCTGCCCTTTTTTGGTTCAGGATTCTCGCCTAAAGACGGGCGTCTTTCAGCAAAGACGCTCGGATTCTTTGATTGCAAGACGGGCGTCTTCTGCTGAAGACGGGCGGATTCTCAGACAGTGAGCTTTCTTGTTTTACACTGGCAGAAAGACGGGCGTCTTTCCTTCCAAGACAGGCGGATTTCTGAAGACGAGCGTCTTCTCTACCAGGACACTCGGATTCATCGACAGTCCCAAAATTTCAAATTCTAAGTTTAAAATGGACGGGCGGATTCTGGCAAAGACGGGCGTCTTTCCTGAAGACGAGCGGATTCCTATTGAAGACGCTCGGATTCTCCCTGTTTTACCCGGATTCGGTTCCATCCGTGCACTTGCATATCCCTTGTCATTTTTCATTCTTCAAATCCCGTGTTCTTCATTGTAGGGGCACTACTAAGGCATAAAGATCCTAGGCAATTGCTATCCCCACACTAAGCTAAAGCACTACACATCAATTGAATCATTAGTCCCTCCCTCACTTCTCTCAAAAATGATAATTATCTTGATCAAGGCATAAAAATCCAAAAATGAAAAAAATACAATGTAAGAATTAAAATGCGAGTTAGGGAGTTAGAAATATTTACAAATGGTGGTTTAGGGAGGACTCCACCAAACTCTCATCCTTAGTGAGATGTCATGGGGGCATGTCCAAGGTGTTGTTGATGTTTCTCAACACCTTGAAGAAGTAGTCAAAAGCTTGTTCATTATCATGATAAAGATCTTCAATAGACCTTTGCCCTTGTTGTCGGTCTCGATCGATAGCATTACCAATATAGGGATTGAAAATCCCTTCAAACTCATCGTCCCAAAGACCACAAACTTCATCTACTTGATCACTAAAGATCTCTTGAGTTGATAGAGACAACTCTCCCATTTTCTTGTCTTGGCTAATGAGGCCATCATATTCATTGCTTGACTTTGGTGAGCTTTTCAAGCTCTCTTTGTTACAATTCACTTGCTCTTTGAATGGAGCATCATCAATTTTCTTCTTCCATTGGAGTTCCGACTTCTTCCTATCATCCTTCCGGCTATAATGATCAATCATAAAACATGGTTCATGCAAACGGGTAGCTCTCATGGTCTTGTCAAGATTGAAAGTTATGCTCTCATCTCCCACTTCTAGAGTGAGCTCTCCATGCTTCACATCAATCACCGCACCCGCGGTGTGTAAGAAAGGTCTTCTTAGAATGATTGGAATGTTGGAGTCTTCTTCCATGTCAACAATGACAAAGTCCACCGGGATGAAAAATTTCCCAACTCTTACGGGAACATCTTCCCATATCTCTAATGGTGTCTTCGTCGATCTATCGGCCATTTGGAGTGTGATATTGGTGCATTTAAGCTCTCCCATCCCCAACCTTTTACTCACCGAGTACGGCATGACACTCACACTAGTCCCTAGATCACATAAGGCTTTGTTGATCGTGGTGTCGCCAATGGTACACGGTATTGAGAAGCTTCCCGGATCTTTGAGTTTTGGAGGTGAACTCCCTTGAAGTATTGCGCTACTCACCTTAGTGAAGGCGATAGTCTCAAGCTTCCGGATCGACTTCTTCTTTGTGAGGATGTCTTTCATGTATTTTTCATAGGCCGGCACGTGATTGATTAATTCCGTGAAAGGAATTGAGACTTCCAAATTCTTCACAATTTCCATAAATTTTCCAAGTTGGTCATCAAATTTGGGCTTGGCTTGACGACTTGGAAAAGGAAGTCTAATCACAATGGGCTCCTTCTCCTTGACCTTGTCTTCATTTTTCTTTGAAATTTCTTCTTTTGTTGGTTCTCCATCCTTTGAGTCTTGCACAATTTCTTCTTTGTCACTAGCTTCCACAACTTCATCCTCAACTTGCTTCTTCGGTGCTTCACACCTTGTACCACTCCTCAAGTGAATGACACTAACTATTTCATGTCTTGGGGGATTACTTTGAGGTGGTAATTGCCCCTTTTGTCTTTGTGAGCTTGAAGATGCTATTGGGTTTCCAACATTTTGGTGTGAGCTAGGATGTTGTTGATGGTGATTTCCTTTGCTTGACTATCTTTTTGCATTTGAGTGAAAAACTCTTGTGGATTCTTTTGCATTTGGAGCACCGCTTTTTGAACATCAAAACCTTGGTCATTTTGTTGATTGTATGGAGTTTGATTTTGGTAACCTTGGTTTTGGTTGTAAAAGGGTCTTTGATTTTGGTTTCTCATGGGAGGTGGGGTGCATGTTGGTTGAGGGTTTTGAACATTTTGGCTTTTGTATGAGAGATTTGGATGGAATTTGGTGTTTTCATTGTAATAGTTTGAATAAGGGGTACCACTCTTGTATGCTTGGAAAGCCTTCACTTGTTCATTTGTTCCCCTACATTCACTTTGGTCATGTCCCAAAGTTCCACAATTCTCACATATCCCACTTGGGATTGATGAAGATGCCGTCATGGCTTTAACATGATGCTTTGATGATTTTGAGGCTTCTTCAAGTCTAGCCATAGCTTATTCAAACTTCAAATTGATGGTATCAATGTGAGCACTAAGTTGAGCACCCAATTGAGTAATGAAGTCCACTTCATGCTTTCCTCCTCTAGTAGCCTTGCGAGGTCTACTATATTGTGAGTTATGGACCGCCATTTCCTCAATTTTGTTCCAAGTTTGATTGTCATCAACTTCGGTGAACATTCCATTTGATCCCATGTTGAGAATGTTCCTTGAATCTACATAAAGACCGTTCCAAAATTGTTGTACCAAGAACCACTCGCTAAGTCCATGATGAGGACATGAGCGACAAATTCCCTTGAATCGCTCCCAAGCTTCATACAAGGATTCTTCATCTCTTTGCTTAAAGCCCGTAATTTGAGCTCTTAGCATGTTAGTCTTTTCCGGTGGGTAGATCTTTTTGTAGAAAGCTAGAGCCAACTTCTTCCAAGAATCAATTCCGAGAGTAGCCTTATCAAGGCCTTTCAACCATTGTTTCGCGGTGCCAATTAGAGAAAAAGGAAATAAGACCCATCGAATTTGGTCTTGAGTTACACCGGTTTGAGAAATCGCATCACAATAGTCACAAAAAGTCTCCATATGAGAGTGAGGGTCTTCACTAGGCATCCCCCCAAATTGGCTTCTTTCGACTAATTGGATAAATGCGGATTTGGCAATAAAATTTCCGGTTAAGTGTTGTGGTGTGGGAGTACCATTGGGTAGGTTCTCCTCGGTGGGTACGGAATGTGATGAAAAGTTAGGCATTGTGGGTTGATTTTGTGTTGGATTTTGTGTTGGGTTCTCCTCACCTTCTCTTGCAAAAGAGTTTATGAACTCAATAGTATTTGGTTGAATATCTACAACCTCACCGATACCTCTCAAAGTTCTCCTAGCAAGTCTTCTATTGGTTGTCAAAGTCCTTTCAATTTCGTGATCAAAGGGTAACAAGTCACCTTGTGATCTTCTAGACATGCAAAATATCAAACAACTTGAAAATAATTAGAACAAACCTTGAGGAGTTTTACTTCCCCAAGGCAAAGAAAGACACAACTATTAACAATACAAGAAAATCTAAATCAAGTTAACACCGTCCCCGGCAACGGCGCCATTTTTGGTTGTGTTCCCTCGTGGGGTTTAGTTTTCAGTACTTGTCGTTAGGAGCACCTAGACCAAAACACAATTTATAACTTCACCAACAACTCTACAATTAGTAAAGAGGCAAGTAAAGGTCGGATCCCAAGGGACGGGAATTGAGATGAGATTTCTATTGCAAATAGCGGTGTCTAAGGGTGTCACAATTGGGGTTTGAAGTAGAAGATAACTAAACTAAATAGCAATGAAAGCAAACAAGCAAGATGGATTAAAAGGGATGTAAACAATTGATAAAAGGCACTAGGGTGTCATGGGGTCATAGGGGATTCATGGGAATTGATCATACAAACATATTCTCAAGTTATAAGCAAGCAATTATTGTTGTGATGGATCGAGTTGGTTTATATCTTACAATCCTAGGAAAGTTTGGGTCCCGGAGCCGAATCGATTAGATTGTACAACGCCTACAAGTCGACTTAATCTTTCCTACTCAACAATATGCATGGTCTAATGAGACTCGAGTTGGTTTATGTCTTACAAGTCTCATTGAAAAGATAGGTGATGGGTAAAAAATGCAAGGATTCATAGGCTCACATTTCATCAAACATAACATGTGCATAAGTTGAGATCACAACAAGCAAGCAAATAAATTATGAAAGCATATTAATTTAAGCATGAATCATTCCACATATTGGTTTCCCCTAATTACCCATTAACCCTAGCTAAGGAAACTACTCACTCATTATCATGTTGAACATGCTAGCAAGGTTGTCAATCATACCAACAAAGTGAAACATGATGAATAAATGAAAGTGATTTACAATAATTAAAAAGGGATTACGAGAATTATACCTACTAATGATTCCAATAATAAAGCAAAGAATAAAAGAAGTACTTGATGCTTGATTGGAAGGTTGTCAATCTCCCAATAATAACCCAAATAATCTTTAATTACCCAAAATAAAGGATGAACAATAGAGAGATTAAGGAAATAAAACTTGTATTAAAACTTGATTAAATGTTGATTACAAGATTAAAGAGAGATTTGATTGATATTAACTACCCTAAAGATTGCTAAGAAGAACATGCTCTTCTAATTAGACTAATGGGGTATTTATAGTGGGGATTAGATACATAAATTAGGGTTAACTAAGGGCTTAAATGACGATTAAGTCCCTTGTTGAGGAATCGCCGGTCTCTAGGGGACTCCGGTCTTTAGAAAAAGATGTGCATCCTTCCTTGAAGCTTGTAGAAGACGAAATGGGACTGTCTGGGAATCCGGGCGTCTTTAGCATGGGACGGGCGGATTTGGCAGCTTCTGGACGGGCGTCCAGAATGCGAAGATGGGCGTCTTCTTGAGGTTCTGCCCGGGCGTCCAGGTGAGGAAGACGCTCGGATTGTGGGGTGAAGACGGGCGTCTTCTAGGCAATCCGCACGGATTGTCAGGCAGTCTCGTTCCTTCTTCTTTTCTTCCTTTTTCTTCATAAAATCCTTGAGGATTTCCTCTGGGATGCAAGGATCTTTTCTCATCATTGCCCATCTACTATAGTATGTATAAAGGCCTTCTAATCTTGTCTCTCCTTGATGCTTGGTCATTGAATTCAATCAATTTAGTCTCATTTTGCCATGAAAATGTAAGGTGTGCACTCCTTTCCTACCAAGGACACAAAACCTCAAAGAATATGCAAAACAAAGAACTAAAGACAATAAATGACCCAAATATGCACTAAAAAGCATGGGAACAAGGCTAATTCGGGGACTAAATATTCTCTAATTATGGTCACATCATCTCCTCGGGTTCATTTTATTTAGACTCCCTAAGTTCATTGGGTTGATTAGTTTTAGGTGCCAGAATCTTCGGCTCTGATACCACTTTGTAACACCCCCTCATACCAAGGTACCTTACCAAGGACTACTCTTGCATGAAAGACTGTTACCATCTCGGTTTCCCGAGGTTAGTATATCAAAGTTACCAATTCCAAACAACCTTTATTAAAGTATAAAGAGTTAGTGATTACATGTTCGTAAAACCAAACCAAGGTATAACTATGAAAGGTCTAACAACTACAACGAATGCAAGCTAAGTCTCTTGACGGCGAAAATCTAGACTCGAGTGATGACTCCCCGTGACTGTCTCATAGCTAAACATCTGCATTACCTGTCACAATCTGCTCACCATTCCCGACTGGATCACCGCAGGTTTTACAAAACAACAACAACGGGGTCAGTACCATTCAATCAATGTAAGACAAACAAACAATGTAACCGGCTGATCATCCTCCGTAGTAACCGAATACACACCGAAGTGTGTAGCCCTGCCAGATTACCCATCGCAACAGGTAATCCACTCTGCCAGTGGGTGACCGTAGCCCATCCCCACCAAGTGCAGCTCATCAACGAGCGACTAACAGTCCCTGTCCCTTAATGTGCACATCCTCTCCCATGACGGATTCCACGGAGGGCGAACTAGGGTGTGAAGCCACTCCCGCAAGTGAATCCACCACAATCACACACACACACACAGCATCACAGCTGTCACAACACCACAACCATCAAAACACAACCACACCAACACCGTCTCCACAACACCCATTCTCCGATGATAAGCAGATAACAACAATTATGAACATATGCAATCTCAATCAATTAACAGTACTGAGTAGGAGAAACCCTACCTTTTCGCAATCCAAACACACACAGGCAATCAATCATGATCCTTCATATATCCATCACAAACAGGGAAATCAAATTAGGTTGAAATCGGTGAGAAATCTTCAATCAAATGAAAGGCTCGACAATTCCTCTTCTTATCCCTCTCTCTAGGTTTAGAAATAGTTTTAGAGATGTTGAAATCATTTTAGTAAAGGCTTAACTGTTACAAACAAAAACCCTTTGGCCAAAACATAAAATAAACCGTCTAACTCACTGAACCGGTTTACTCGGTCAAGCGCACTCGGCCGAGTAACACACACTCGACCGAGTACTCCAACTAAAATACGGAGTATTACAATACTTTTACCCAAGGAGTGCCTTTGCGTGTGCTATGTATTTTATCATGTTTACAGATTGATTGATGATTGAAAATAAAGCAGATTTGAAGGTGAAAATGCAATCAATTTTATTGAAGTTGAAAATGTTTGACAAAGACTCGACTAGGGAGCGACTTCTAGAACATGCCCTATATAATCGCGAAGAAAATAGAAAACCTTAACTCGATAGCAAAAAAAGAAGGTCCTAGACTCGACTTAAACTATGACATGAATATAAATCCTAACTCGCAACCAATCAGCCCCAAACTTGAGCTCCTTCTCTAATGAAAACCTTATTCAATGGTCTCCAAAAGGGTTGTTGATGTTGTTTGGCCTCACTGTGGGTAATGGGATTGTCCCATTTTCTATCATATCTTGAATTTTGTGCTTCAGTTGGAAGCACTTCTTAGTATCAAGACCCTATCCTTGATGATATTTGCAAAAAGCAGCGGCGTCGAAGTATCTGGTTTGTTTCTCATTAGGTGGGTCTGCAGTTGGATCAATGGGTTGGAGCTTTCCTTGGTCCATTAACCTTTGCAGCGCATATGCATAAGTAGTACCTATGTCGGTGAACACCCTAGGAGGATGCCCAAACCTCTTCCGGGGGGAGGAGGGTATCCTCTAGATTAATTGCTTCGACATGATTAGTTGTAGCTAGAGCCCTAGACTTAGAAGATGAAGGGCCTTGATAGCCCATTGGTTTCTCAACCTCAGCCAATCTTAAGTCATATTTTATCCTAGTCCCCACCTCGGCTAGTTCTCTGAAAGTACGAAAACTTTGATACTTCAAGTCGTCTCGGTAAATGGGACGGGGGTTACTTACGAACTTTACAACCATGACATGCAGCTTCTCAGGCTTAGTGGATAACTTAACAGTCTCGGTGCGCCATCGAATGAGGAAGTCAGTGAACCCCTCTTTCTCCTTCTGAACCATGACTTCTAAAGTACGGATTCAAGTCTGGATCTCGGTGTGATGTGACGTTGTTGTCATATGCTCAATCAAACACATTTATATTCTCAACAAACAACTAGTTAGTGCTTAAGTCGAGGTCGATCCATGGGACGGTGTGCTTTGGGTCCTAAGTCTATCTATTTCAATATATGTTAGTGTCACAATTAGTTTGGGTTGGAGTTGTGTTCTAAGCTACAACAAGGAAATGAAAAGAAGAAAAGTAAATAGAAACAAGGGTGTGAACAAATGAATAACAATACTAGGAAATCATGGTATCATAGGCGAATCATGGTGAAATAGCATAAATGAATCATATAGATGCAAGCAAGTATTATTGTTGGAATCAAGTTAGTATATATCTTACAATTCCTAGGGAAACTTAGGTCTCGAAACCGAGTTGGTCAAGACTTTATAAGACCTAAAAGTTGACTTCATTTTCCCTATTCATGGTGAGACAACATAAATTAGTCCTTAGAAGGTTTGGGTCCTGGAGCCGAGACGGTCAAGACTTTACAACACTTACAATCGACTTAATTATTCCTATTCAACTATATGCATGCTCTAACATACCTTGAGTAGGTTTATGTCTTACAAGACTTGTTGAAAGGATGAGATAATCATTCTAGGTTGTCAATCAACCATTTCATCAAGCATGACAAGTGCATAAATTGAAGAACCAATAAGCAAGCATTCATATGAACTCATTAAGCATAAATCTACCCGATGATTAACTCCCCTAATTCCCCACTAATCCCTAGTTAGGAAACTACTCACTCATTATCATTGAAAACATGTTAACAATGGTGTCAATCATCTTAACAAGTATAAACATGATAGAAGAGTTAAACAATAAGCAATAAAGTAAAGAGTAAAGCAATTATACCAATCTTAAGATGAACAAACGGAAAGGAAAGAATAATAGAAGAAAACTTGATTGATTGATGAAGAGTTGTCAATTCCCCAAATAATAACCTAATAATCTTCAATTAACCAATAATAAATCTTGAACAATAATTAAAGAAAGATTAAAGTGCAATTTGTGGAATGAATAAAAATTAATCTATTCTAATCTACTTCTAATCTAATCTAAGAAAGCTTTATCCCCATTAGGAGGACCTTTGCCTATACTAAGAGGGCTTAATCCTCAATTTATTACAAAGAGAGTATATATAGTGGTACAAGGATTAGGTTAACTAAGGGCTTAAATGACGATTAGACCCTTTAATCTACATTCAAGGCCTTTGAGGTCCTCAAAACGAAGGCTCGACCTCTTGCTCGAAGATGGCCATGCTGTATGGGGAGACGCCCGATCTGGCAGTGGGGACGCCCGTCCAGTGCCTCAGGACGCCCGGACCGACTTTGGGTCGCCCGTCCTAAGGGCTTTTCTTCTTCTTCTTGCTTGGTCGCCACGTGATCCGTGGGGATAATTGAGGAGCCATGGGAGTCCTTTGTCATTTCCCATTTCCTTTAAGATGCTCAATCAAAATATCAGATCCCTCATTTTCATCTCTCATGCGATGAATGCATGCAAGATTACACTAAATGCAAGTATATTACAAATGGTGGTTTGAGATAGGACTCCACCAAACTAAGTCATATGGCAAAGTTCATTATCCATGGAGCTTAATGCTCTTAGTAGACGATCAAAGGCTTTTGAATAGGCCTCAAATAAGCATAAGTAGGACCTTAGCTACTTCAAAATAGAATAGAGCCAATCCTCCACAAGGGGCTTCTTACGGAAATTTCTCCGCTTCACTTTGGCCTTTTCATCATAGCCTTTTTGGCTCCCCAAACTAGCAAGCTTATAATTCTTACCATCGAAAGGCTTCCATTATCTCCTCTCTCCCTCAAATATGGAGATGATGATAGCATTTGGATTTATCAATCCTTCAAGAATAGAAGAAGAATTATCATGGCATTAATGACGCGATAGCTTTGGAATTGAGATTGTGGGTGCCAAGTCTCGACAAGTAAGCTCATTCATAACTTTGTTCTTGAACTTATCCACCAAGTACCTTTTATATAACAATTTGACATCTTGGAGAAGGTTTATCATATCATCTCCAATAATCATAGGTTCCATGGTGGGTGCAAAAAGGTCTTCATAGTCAATAGGAAAGAGACATTCATCTTCTCCATTGAAGCATACCTCAAACTTCTCAAGGATAGGCTCCTCAAGTGAGGCAATCTCACAACTCCATTCCTCTTTTAAGTCCACCTCTTCTTCATTCCATAAGTCATTGCAAGACACATATTCCGCATAATCTTCTTCCATAGGCTTGTCATCATCGTTATCTCCATACGAATCATAAATAGGGGTGTCACTTCTCCTCATTAACTCTTTTCCACCACCTCAATGTTTACATCAAATGACACACCCTCATACTCACAAATATTAAGAGTATTTGGCTTACTCAACATCATGTCTTCTTCATCAAATACCACACTTTCATACTCACAAGAGCTCAAGGAGATTGGCTCTTCCAAATTCACATCTTCCACATCAAAGGTTATTCCTTCATATTCACATTCGTGATCAATGCTTAAGAATTCGTGACGAGTGGTTGGTTGGGTTGCCTTCATTTGGGCAATTTGAATTGCCTACTCCTCACCTTGGGTAACAATGCTTTGAAGAACATTGTTTCTATTTTGGCTCTCTTCTAGCATTTGTGTTAAGAAATTTTGTTGGTCTCCCATCATTTGGAGAACCATATTTTGAATGTCAAAGTTATGCTCATATTCTTGTGAAGGAAATGTAGATCTATATACATACTAACATACTCATATATGTTTAAATTAATTTGTCATAAAATTAAAGGTGGAACTTATGCATGCAAACTAATTAATAAAATGAGATAGAAACATGTTCTTACAATGTGATTTCGATTCATATGGGCACAAAAGAGATCTCCTTCTCTTTTGTTCTCGAGCTCTCCAAATGGAAGAACAAGGATTCAAATGTAGAATCCCTCCCAAAAGCATATACCCAAGGAATACATCTTAATAACCAATATTATTTAGATCTAGTAATAATATTAGTTTTTGCTATAAATTGATACAAAATAAATTGTATTTTTGCTCTTGAAAATTTCGGTCAAGAGATGGAGTAATTTTTGTGAGTTTATTTCTCTAGAATTATCATAAATTGTAGAGAGTTTTTGATGAATTTTCTTACACTAGAAAATTGGATGGGAAGAATGAATTATCATATAAGAGAAAAGCTCTTCTCTCTTTTCTTGTGGAGTGGCCGAAAAAGAGCATTGGGTAGTGTGCCCAATGCCTTTTGTTTTTGCTCTTCTCAAAAGTTTAGGCTTGCAAGGCTAGTACTTAGATATCATAATTGTGTTTTCCACTCAAGATAAAAACACAATATATATCTTACACTACCTCCTCATTTTCGGTTTTTAAGCATAAAATGGAGAATCCATTTTATTTTGTAATTTGTCAAATTTGTCACATGTAACATGTTACATGACATGTCACAATGTAATGTATTTTTAACATATTAAAAATCAACATACTCATAAAATATGTCATTTACAAAATCGACTAGTAATTCGTAATTACTTGTACCAAAAATGTTTCTAAATTATAAACTACAACATTCTGTATTTATAATAATTTATTCATTCCGTTTCAATTGTTTCTTTAAACAATAATTTCATCTAAGTAATAAAATAATTCGATTACTTAGACCGTGTCTCATTTAATCATATTTACAATAAGATACGTAAATTATACTCACAAAATCATCCGTCAATTTTAAGCAATTTAATTAACTCGTATCGGTATACGATCAATTAAATAATCAATGAAGAGTATTTCCCTATAGGTATGACCTACGGGGATCAACTGATCACCACCGTCGCACGACAGTAATGTCAAACTCTAGTCAGCCAATCATTACCGATATGTGTGGACCAGTTGTCTGTAAAATATTACATCCCATATGTATTCTTAAAATGAGATTTAATAATGATATTTAAATCATGTGATCGCACTATTGTTGAGGACACATTTCCCAACAATCTCCCACTTGTCCTCGACAAGTGTGCGTCACCAATTCTCTTGTCCTATTACTATCTCCCACTCAATGCAAGGTGTCTTTCAGGTCGTACTTGCAAGTGATCATATCGAGAGTGGTTTCCTCGATCTGGAGAATAACTGTTTGACCGGATTTATCCACTCTGGATACCTTCCGAGCGTGGCCACGCATATCCAGTTCATTACTCCTCGAGTGGCCCTGAGATATTGTTTTAACCCTGACAAGGGGGTGGACAATTCCTATCGCACTCATTCCCTTCGACTAGCCACAGTCATCATAACCCAAAATATGCCCATTTGAACCCATTTACGAAGGTCGTAGTAACACAAATCAATGTTAATCTGAAACTGTGCCATCTTAGGCGAACAGTCTTTAGTCAAATGAATCGACTCATTAGAATACTATAGCAGATCTCGCCACGACCAGGCTATATAAATTGCCAGAACTCTATAAGCGGTCATAAGGCCCGACAAAATGTTCCTAACAATCTGCCTATGTGATCGACTAGTCATCTCACATGACTCTATGACACTTGAACTTGCCATCAATCGCATCACACTCTAGTCACTTCGAGACGTCACCTCATACAAGTGACTATGGGCGAATACAATGTTAATCCGTGTTCACTTTAACGGGGTTCAATTATCACTACAACCCGTTTGGATGTAACAAAGTATAAAAGGAGTTTTTAAAGAAAAACTCGAACGACAAATGCGATTATCACATATGAATAGTCAATGCCTGATTACTATTTCATATTCTATAATCTAATTTGATCTTGTATGTAGTTGTTCATTTCAATTCAATTGAAATGACATGACTCATCATGTTAAGCCTTTGAGAAGGCTTTGGTTAGTAGGTTTTATCAATTTCTTGTACCTTACTCAACCTTACTACATACTCGTTTTCCTTTGTAATGTATACATTTGCATTACAAAACTTTCTGAGTACGTGTCGAGATCCAATCAAGACATGGGCCCTCTAGCCTAAGAATAGCTCCCACTGTTTTCACAGTGTGCGGGACTCATCCTTCTTGCACATCTCATGATTGCAAGTGTACTCAATTTCCGTTATAAATATCTCTCATTGTTCTTTATTGCCTAGAACGATTCTAGAAAATCTACTTCTTAATTAACATTGCCACAATGGTATCTTAACCATCCTAATGTGTTTTGATTATGGTTTTGTCGGAAACCATGCGCAATCTCAATTGTCAATTGTCACTTGTGTAACACCCTTACACAAAATTGCATCATAAACACTTTGCTTTACTTCCTTAATGCTTCTGCAAGCACTTAAGGGTAATCTTTATAGCTTACTTGGTAAAGATTACTTAAATTCGATTTTGAAAACAATTCATCATACTCAAAGCATATGAAGTGTTATACATCATTTCTTTTAAATTGATTCGGCAGCGGAAGCAAATGAAATCAATCAAATATGTTCAATTTAATTGAACTAGTCATGAATCTTATCAACATAAGACTTCTTACTGACGCTAATATCATGTGGATTTATCTTCATAAATCTGGATATTCAAGATGTATTATAATACTCCAAAAGTCTTAAATCATTCTCAATGATCAATATGTCATCCACATATCGGACTAATTAAAAATTCCGTAACTCCCACTAAAATCCATGTATAAACACAACTTCTCGACTTATCGAGAAATGTTTTATCACATGATCAAAATGTTGACTCCAACTCATTGATGTCCTACTTAAGATCCTCTCTTAAGTTTCACATTATCTTAGGATTGCAAGAATCTATGAAACTCATGACATGTATTGAATACATTCCTTCTATTGAAGAAATGGGTTTTAGATTCACTTGCTGTATGCATATCCTCATAATGAAACACAATCCCTAAGAAAATCCAAATAGACTTAATCATTTCAATTAGTGCAAAACCCTTTGCAACCAATCTTGTTTTGAAATATCTCATTATTAGTGCAAAACCCTTTGTCACTAATCAAGCCCTTTTGTTTTGGATTTTCATGGCTCTAAGCCTTGTATTGAGTTGTGACTTAAACACTCTTATGTAAGTCACATGTTCATTACTTTCTAGAAGTAATCAACTTGAATCAAACAATTTCTTTTGTAAGTTATAAGCTCTTTACTTTCTTAAAAGTAGCATGAATTCATCATTTTTAACAAGTGACGAATTTAACTTCCTAGGTTTTGAAGAAACATTGTCTTACACAAAACGTCTCATGTAGCCAAGAAAGACCAGTTTCTTGCGACATAAAATTTTTTTAGCATTCTTTGTGGCTCTTGAATAATTTCTCCCACTCTGTCTTCCAGAAATAAACTTGTATTTTTAGAAAGACAGCTTCACGAGTTGCAAACCCGTCGTTGTCGTGATAATTGAAAGGGAAAAATGAGCATCTGTTTCTTGTGAAAACTTACAAACATGGTACCCTTACCATTTCATATCTCATATGATTTGATTTAGTGGAAAAATAATTTAGACAAAAATGATAAAATCCCCAAAAGGATCAAGTAACTCAAAGTAACTTGATTGAAGTCCAAACCATATCGAATAGCGTTTGATTTCTTATCCATCCACACATTATTTCATAATGCGTGCTAAGAGAGATTAACTTGTGATACTATATCACATTTCCTTTGGCTTATATCAAAGTCTTCACTTTGATAGTCCCATCACGACTAAATCGTGATTCCTTGAACTCTTGAACTTCTTCAAAGATTTCTCTATTTACCTTATTAAGTGAACACACTAGTGTCAACTTAAATCGTTGGTAAAAGATGATGATCAACCTATTTTGGATTGATGATTTATAACCTCGATCTCCTTTTCAACCAAAAAGTACGAGATATCTTGCTTTGAATACAAGATACGCATATACCATTAACAAGTGATGGTTTCAAGAGTACTCGATAACTCTTTGCGTTCATCATTCCAAAATTTAAGGTTTAATCTTGGGTTACCAATTTGAGTGTTGCATCATCTTCATGATATATCATTCTAGTTTGGTTTAGAATATAATCACCTTGATGATGGGCCAGCCATTCATCAAATCATGGTGTATAGGGTCACAAAAGTGAAACCTCTTTTGTATCTTTAACAAATTGTATTCTTTTTTAGAGTTTATGTACTTAATAGTCACAATTAAGTACAACTCCAAACCCGAAAACTAGATTTAGTACACAATGACTCTATCTCTTGACTTCATTGTTGCTAGTCGTCATATTTTAATCATCTTCTTGACAAAACTAATTACCAAAACAATTTATCGCTTCAAGGTACTTAATTCAATTAAGTATATGAATAACAATCCATTGTAAGTAGAAGTGTTAGTCATGAATCAAAAACCTGTTTGATAATGAATAACTTTAATCTATACTCTTTACAAGAGATCCTTATCAATGGTTCATTTGAGGTTTTAGAAGCAAATTCATATTTGTCTTTAGTTACGATGTTTTAATGGAGATTTGTATCAAAATCGAAATGATATCGTATATGAATTGTGGTAAAGAAATAGAACAATATAAAAACGGAATAGTGGAAAACTTAACATTTATCGTTTTATTAATACTTGGAAAAATAAGTATAGCATTTACATAGTGACCTCTACCCAACTATGATAAATGATTCCAAGACCCAAATTCATATTGACTTAGGCACGGTGGGGCCGATACATCCTTTATCAATATAACTCGGTGGATTAACGTTTAATCGATTCTACTTTTAGAACTCTTGGTCGATAATATTACATTAACATTTATCTTTAGCCCAAAACACATCCGACAAGGGCACGGTGGGGCCGATACATAACAAGGTTTGTACCCCGGTGGGGCCGAGCGCACTCCCTCGCGAAATAGGTTTTCATGGTTTCTACTATTTGGTAAGGCTATGTCTCAATTGATTGTTTTAGCGAGAGGTCATGTCAAATTATTATCTATCACGTTTTAAGTGAACTAAAGCGGTGAACTACGATAATTTTAATTGACACGGTCGATAAACTCGATAAAATGACAATGCATGTTTTAGTTATGGCGATTTAGCGATGCATGCAACATAAAATAAAATGCAAGCATAAAAATAAATAAATCCTAGTATGTCCTTTCCTAAAATAGAAAAACTATTTAACTATTACATATTCGGAAACCAACTCCATTGGTCCCTTGAACTTCGGTTGTGGCACGCATCTCGAGGTAACACCGTCTTTATGTATCGCCATTCTTGAAGAAATCCGTCTTTGGGAACTCCGGAATGAATAAAATTACATAATAAATTACATAATTTCCTATTATACATTTGTAACTAAAATAAAATAAATCTATTAAATTACAAAACGGTGATACGAGATCACAATAAAATTACAACCGAATCGATATTCCCATACATTTCGGGAAATACCAATTAAAATCTAAGGCCATACTAAGTAAAATTACATAATTCAAAATTACATAAATTAAAATTATGACAATCATAAAGAAAATGCAGCATTATAATATGTATGAACATGCTCAATTTTATGCTAAATCGCCTTTAAATAGCCAATATCGTATATTACTCGGTTTTTACGGATTTGCGTGATTTCAACATTTTTATAATCACAAAAATACATAAACTCATATTTATGCATAAGTTAATTACCCTAACCTCTTAGGACTCAAAATTTAGTCTTCACTAATAATTTGACCATAATTAACCCATATTTTATAAAATTGTTCATAAATGGACCAAAAATTACAAAAATAAGCTATAAACTTCAAATAAATCACAAAATTTCAAATAAATTCAAAATTTGAAATTAAAACTCATTAACATTCTGGAAAAATACCATGACACTCATAATGTTCAAAATCTTAGGTTAAAAATTTCGAAAATTTTCCGGAAAAACAATGTTGCGGTTTATCGATTTTTAATAAAATAATCATAAAAACATGGAAAAATTATATTCATTAACTTTTCAATTTTAGATCTGAAAAAGATAATAAAATGCAACATTAGACGTTTTTCGTAAGTCATAGATTATGATTTTATTAATTTTTCACTAATAATGTCACTATTTATGCTATTTTTCTTCAAAAATCCATAAATCATGCAAAAAGACTTCTTTATAGCCAATTATTTTACACACATCTTGTAAAATTGCACGTGACAACATATTAATTTTCTATGACCAGATTCGAAATTTAACTCATATTAACCTATTTTTCACCTAAATCCGAATTTAATAATGAAAAATTTATTTTTCGAGCATAACAAGTCTAAATATTATGAAAATTTACAGGTTATCTCAAAATAATATATGTGACAACATATCCAAAAATCAATGGAAAATTCGAAGTATAGCTAATTTTAGACCAAAAATGACATTTTTACTCATAAAATCATATTTAAATGCCATTATTGTATAATATGAACAATAAAAATCCGTAAAATTAACCAAAATATCCTAAAACATTTTAGGACCAGAAATATTAACATGCATGAATTAATTTCGTGATATATCATAATAACACAAATTTTCCAAGTTTTATATGTTATTCTTATAACTCGGAAAAACTTTTAACCGATTTGCATGCAAACAACCGTGGCTCTTGATACCGATTGAAGGAAATGTAGATCTATATACATAATAACATACTCATATATGTTTAAATTAATTTGTCATAAAATTAAAGGTGGAACTTATGCATGCAAACTAATTAATAAAATGAGATAGCAACATGTTCTTACAATGTGATTTCGATTCATATGGGCACAAAAGAGATCTCCTTTTCTTTTGTTCTTGAGCTCTCCAAATGGAAGAACAAGGATTCAAATGTAGAATCCCTCCCAAAAGCATATACCCAAGGAATACATCTTAATAACCAATATTATTTAGATCTAGTAATAATATTAGTTTTTGCTATAAATTGATACAAAATAAATTGTATTTTTGCTCTTGAAAATTTCGGTCAAGAGATGGAGTAATTTTTTTGAGTTTATTTCTCTAGAATTATCATAAATTGTAGAGAGTTTTTGATGAATTTTCTAACACTAGAAAATTGGATGGGAAGAATGAATTATCATCTAAGAGAAAAGCTCTTCTCTCTTTTCTTGTGGAGTGGCCGAAAAAGAGCATTGGGTAGTATGCCCAATGCCTTTTGTTTTTGCTCTTCTCAAAAGTTTAGGCTTGCAAGGCTAGTACTTAGATATCATAATTGTGTTTTCCACTCAAGATAAAAACACAATATATATCTTACACTACCTCCTCATTTTCGGTTTTTAAGCATAAAATGGAGAATCCATTTTATTTTGTAATTTGTCAAATTTGTCACATGTAACATGTTACATGACATGTCACAATGTAATGTATTTTTAACATATTAAAAATCAACATACTCATAAAATATGTCATTTACAAAATCGACTAGTAATTCGTAATTACTTGTACCAAAAATGTTTCCAAATTATAAACTACAACATTCTGTATTTATAATAATTTATTCATTCCGTTTCAATTGTTTCTTTAAACAATAATTTCATCTAAGTAATAAAATAATTCGATTACTAAGACCGTGTCTCATTTAATCATATTTACAATAAGATACGTAAATTATACTCACAAAATCATCCGTCAATTTTAAGCAATTTAATTAACTCGTATCGGTATACGATCAATTAAATAATCAATTAAGAGTATTTCCCTATAGGTATGACCTAAGGGGATCAATGATCATCACCACCGTCGCACAAACGTAATGTCAAACTCTAGTCAGCCAATCATTACCGATATGTGTGGACCAGTTGACTGTAAAATATTACATCCCATATGTATTCTTAAAATGAGATTTAATAATGATATTTAAATCATGTGATCGCACTATTGTTGAGGACACATTTCCCAACATCTTGTTGTGTGTGGGTTTGAAAGTGGTTATATTGTGGCATTTGGAGTTGGTTGCAAAGTGGGTCTTGGGTGGGTGGTTGTTCTGGATATTGGATTTGGGGATTTTTGTGGGAAAAGTTGGGGTAGTAGTTAGGATTTACATTGTATGAGTTATAAGGTAGGTTTGTGTTGACTTGCTCCTCAAACTCCCCATACCCAAAGTCATACTCAAAAGATCTACCATATACTCCATGTGTTCAGTCTTGAGCCATCCTCATATCTAAGACAAGGAAATGACTACAAGTAAGGAAACTACAATACAATGGTAAGAACGACCTTGAGGAACAAGTTCCTCGAGGTTAAATCAAATATAAAATAGACAAACAAAAAAACCTTAATAAAAAGGCAACAACACCATTTTGATGAAACGTTATCTCCGTACGCTCAATCAAACACATTTATCTTCTCAACTAGTTAGTGGTTATGTGGAGGTCAATTCACGGGACGGTGTGCTTTGGGTCCTAAGTCTATCTATTTCAATATATGCTAGTGTCACAATTGGTTTGGGTTGGAATTGTGTTCTAAGCTTGAACAAGGAAATGAAAACAAGGCAAGTAAATAGAAACATGGGTATAAACAAATGATTCACAATACTAGGAAATCATGAGATTATAGAGGAGTCATGGTGAAAAAGCATAAATGAATCATATAGATGCAAGCAATTATTATTGTTGGAATCAAGTTAGTGTATATCTTACAATTCTTAGGAAAACTTAGGTCTCGGAGCCGAGTCGATCAAGACTTTACAACACCTACAAGTTGACTTGGTTTTCCATATTCATGGTGAGATAACATAAATGAGTCCTAGGAAGGTTTGGGTCCCGGAGCGGAGTCGGTCAAGACTTTACAACACCTACAATCGACTTAATTCTTCCTATTCAACTATATGCATGGTCTAACAAGCCTTAAGATGGTTTATGTCTTGCAAGTCTTGTTGAAAGGATGAGATAATCATGCTAGGTTGTCAATCAAGCAATTCATCAAACATGACAAGTGCATAAATTGAAGAAACAATAAGCAAGCATTCATATGAACTCATTAAGCATAAATCTACCCCATGATTAACTCTTCCAATCCCCCACTAATCCCTAGTTAGGAAACTACTCACTCATTATCATGGAAAACAAGTTAACAATGGTGTCAATCATCTTAACAGGTATTAACATGATAGAAGAGTAAAACAATTACCAATAAAGTTAAGAGTAAAGGAATTATACCAATCTTAAGATTAACAAATGGAAAGGAAAGAATAATAGAAGAAAAC